>NC_142795.1:52421666-52439408 GCF_049724085.1 Artemia sp. Qi Xiang Cuo
AAGAGAACTTGAACATTTTGCACTTCTTCGAGAAAGCTCTGAATTAAAGTGGAGTTCCTTATCTTCATGTTGAATATTCACAATCAATGTATAACTTTTTCTATCTTCTATGAAAAATTTGGAACAGAACTTTAAATTTTTCATCTTTTTGAGAAAAATCAGAACTGAATTTAAGAAAAATTATAAATAAAGTGAAACTTTTGATCTTCATGGAAAATAATCACAATCATAGTATTACTTTTTCTATCTTTCATCTAAAAATTTAGAATAGAACTTTAAATTTCTTTATTTCTTTGGGGAACTTCAAACTGAAGTGGAAGATTTTTGTTTTATCTGTAGAAATTAGAATTGAAGTGTGTTCTTTGGTAAATTTCAGAAGAGAAATTGAACTTTTATTCACTTCGTTTAGAAAATTTTAAATTGAACTAGAACTTTTTATCTTCCATGAAAATATTCACAGGTATGGTATTACTTTTTCTGTATTCCACCGAAAAATTTAGAATTGAACTTTAAATTTCTTTATGTCCTTGTGAAATAAAGAACTGAAGTGGAAGATTTTTATTTTATCTGGTGAAATTAGAATTGAATTGTGTTCTTTAGTAAAATTCAGTAGAGAACTTGAACTTTTCTTCACTTCGTTGGGAAAATTGTAAATTGTACTAGAACTTTTTATCTTCCGTGAAAATATTCACAAGTATGGTATTACTTTTTCTATCTTACACCGAAAAATTTAGAATTGAACTTTAAATTTCTTTATGTATTTGTGAAATAAAGAACTTAAGTGGAAGATTTTTATTTTCTATGGAGAAATTAGAATTTAATTGTGTTCTTTGGTAAAATCCCGAAGAGAAATTGAACTATTTTATCTCCTTTGAAAAAATTAGGACAGTATTTGAAATTTTTCCTCTTTTCGAGAAAATATTCACAGGTATAGTATTACTTTGTCTATATTCCATCGAAAAGTTTAGAATTGAACTTTAAATTTATTTAAGGCTTTGTGAAATATAGAACTGAAATGTAAGATTTTTATCTTCTCTTGAGAAATTGGACTCGAATTGTAACCTCTGGTAAAATTCAGAAGATAACTTGAATTTTTCTTCACTTTGTTGAGAAAATTTACAATTGAACTAGAACTTCTTATCATCCGGGAAAATATTCACAAGTATGGTATTACTTTTTCTTTCTTCCACCGAAAAATTTAGAATTGAACTTTAAATTTCTTTATGTCTTTGTGTAATAAATAACTTAAGTGGAAGAATTTGATTTTCTCTGGTGAAATTACAATTGAATAGTGTTCTTTGATAAAATTTAGAAAAGAGCTTGAATTTTTTTTCACTTCGTTGAGAAAATTCTAAATTGAACTAGAACTTTTTATCTTCCGGGGAAAATAATCGCATGTATGGTATTACTTTTTCTATTTTCCACCCAAAAATTTAGAATTTAACTATAAATTTCTTTATGTCCGTGTGAAATGAATATTTGAAGCGTAATATTTTTGTTTTCTTTGCAGAAATTAGAATTGAATTATGTTCTTTGGTAAAATTCAGGAGAGAACTTGAATTTTTTTATCTTCTGTGAAAAATTTGGGAGAGTATTTTAAATTTTTCATCTCATCGAGAAAATATTCACAAGTATGGTATTACTTTTTCTATCTTCCACCGAAAAATTTAGAATTGAACTTTAAATTTCTTTATGTCTTTGTGAAATAAAGAACTGAAGTGGAAGATTTTTATTTTCTCTGGTGAAATTAGAATTGAAGTTTATTCTCTGCTAAAATTCAGAAGAGAACTTGAATTCTTCTTCACTTCGTTGAGAAAATTTTGAATTGAACTAGAACTTTTTATCTTCCGGGAAAATATTCACAAGTATGGTATTACTTTTCTATCTTCCATCGAAAAATTTAGAATTGAACTCTAAATTTCTTTATGTCTTTGTAAAATAAAGAACTTAAGTGTAGGATTTTTGTTTTCTCTGGAGAACTTGGAATTGAATTGTGTTCTTTGGTAAAATTCAGAAGAGAACTTGAATTTTCTTTCTCATCGTAGATAAATTAGTGAATTTATCTAGAACCGTTTATCTTCCTTGATACTATTCACGCCGATGGTATTAATTTTTCTATCTTACACCTAAAAATTTATAATTGAAACCTAAATTTAATTCTGTCTTTTTTAAATAAAAAACTGAATTGGAATATTTTTGTTTTATCTGGTGAAACTAGTAATGAATTGTGTTCTTTGGTAAAATTCAGAAGAGAACTTGAATTCTTCTTCACTTCGTTGAGAAAATTTTAAATTGAATTAGAACTTTTTATCTCCCGGGAAAATATTCACAAGTATGGTATTACTCTTTCTTTCTTCCACTTAAAAATTTAGAATTGAACTTTAAATATCTTTACGTCTTTGTGAAATAGAGAACTGAAGTGGAAGATTTTTGTTTTCTCTGTAAAGATTAGAATTGACTTGTGGTCTTTGGTAAAATTGAGTAGTGAACCAGAACTGTTCTTCAATTCCTTGAGAAAATTTAAAATTGAAGTCGACACTGTTATCTTCGGTGAAAATATTCACACGTATGGTATTACTTTTTTTATCTTCCGCCGAAAAATTTAGAATTGAACTCTAAATTTCTTTATGTCTGTGTGAAATAAAGAACTGTAGTGGAAGATTTTTGTTTTCTCTGGAGAAATTAGAATTGAATTGTATTCTTTGGTAAAATTCCGAGGAGAACTTTTTTATCTTCTGTGAAAAATTTCGAACAGTATTTTAAATTTTTGATCTCTTCAAGACAGATCTGAACTAAAGTGGAAAATTTTTAAATTATTTGGAAAAATAAAAATGATCAATGACTAATTTATTTTTAACTGATAAAATTCAGGACAAAACTTGAACTTTCCTTGACTTTGTTGAGAAAATTTTAAATTAAACTTTATATTATTTCTTCTCTTTTAGAAAGGTTAGAACTGAATTTAAGAAAATTTAGAATTAAATTGAAACTTTCTATCTTCATATAAAATTATGACTAAAATATCTAAGTTTTTTTTTTCTTCTGATGACATATTAGAGCCGGACTACAAATTTTTTATGTCCCTTTGAGTTCGAAACTGGTGTGACAACCGCACCCACGTTATATTTGTAAGTCTTTGCACAGTAGAAACAGAAATATCCGCATGCACACTATCTACTCGAAGTATCATACAACAAACACCTCGGCGGGCCACAGAACCCTAGCTCTGACCCGCTTGAAACGCAAATCCTCCTATAATTATTTAACATAAAAATTTACCCCCTCCTCCCTCAGACACAAACACTGTCCATATACGGCGAGAAGAGTTTTTCTATTCCTAATCACATTTTTTAAACTAAAAATTTCAAACCTACTCACTCACAAGGACACACATGCCTTATCTGTAGATAAGCATTTTTCTACACATATGTTTCCCAAATATTTCACACGTACCATTCTTCCATACCATCCAACAAAACCCAATTCCTCATAGAATTATTTAAATTAAAAAGTTACCCCCTCCTCCCTCAGAAAGTTCACAAAAACACAATAGCCTTATCTGTAGTGAAGTGTTTTTCTATTCATAAAAAAAATTTTTAAACTAAAAAGTTACCCCCCCTCCTCCTCCCTCAGAAAAACACAATATCCTTTTCTGTCGTGAAGCTTTTTTCGCTTCATACAAAAATTTTTTAACTAAAAAGTTACACCCTCATCCCTCAGAAAGACACAATAGCCTTATCTGTAGTGAAGCATTTTTTCTACTCGTACGTTTCCCGAATATTTAACACGTACCATTTTTAAATACCATCCAACAAAACACAATTCCTCATATGATTATTTAAACTAAAAAGTTACCCCCTCACCCCTCACAAAAACACAATAGTCATATCTGTAGTGAAGCATTTTTCTATTCATAAACAAATTTTTTAAAATAAAAAGTTACCACCGCCCCCCTCAGAAAGACACAATAGCCTTATCTGTAGTGAAGCATTTTTTCTACTCGTACGTTTCCCGAATATTTAACACGTACCATTTTTCCATACCATCCAACAAAACCCAATTCCTCCTATAATTATTTAAACTAAAAAGTTAACATTTTAATATCTCTGACATACACTTTTACGGTGTTTAAAAATGGCGAAAAGAAAATACTTAAAAAAAAAAAAAGATGGATAGAAATAGGTAGAAGCTAGAGGTGAAAATACTCCCATTTCCAAATTCACACTGCTGTTGAGTACCGTCCGTTTCTTGCATAGATGTGGATTCGTTCCGTCTTGGTTTCTTTTCCGGAGGGGTGTAGTTGTAAGAATCCTTTTCCTTAAAAAGGAGGCAAAATTTAGCATGGAAAAAAACAAATTCCCTTTTTTACAGTAGAAAAATTTAGTCTGCACAAAGAACCCCCTCTAACCACACGGAATCAGGGAACAGAGTCTCTCTCAAACCCCGTAAAGCTCTTTTAAATGATACAAGAATTACTTATTTAACACAAAAATATCGTTTTTAACGGATACCAAGTAAAGAAAAACTGTGTTAGAATTAATTCATTGCCCTCTTCCCTGTCATATATTTTTATAAAAGCCTCTTAATCATCTATGAAATCCTTTTACTTTCATCAAATACAATTGAAAAATATCTGTCTAATTTGGTCAGAAAACAAACTCTTTTGTCAATGAGCCTTGAATTGGATATATCCGTCTTTTTTTTCTTTTCTTAATCCCGATACGACGCATACCGCGAACAGATCACATCAGCCCGATAACAGCTAGAGTACTTAGATCCGGGTTGGAGCGGAATGTTGTTTTGAAATCATCCCCTCTTTGGTAACATGTTAAACACAGATGGCTTTATTTAGAGCGGAAGAAGATAGTACATTTTAAATGCGAGAATGGGAAAGAATTCTTTTGAACGAAAAAGAACTAAAACTACAGAATTATGCGTCTAACAGAGCAATGGAAAAGGGAGTTTTTTGTTTTACATAATAGAAAAAAGCATGCTTTGCCGTTTCTATCGAATATACGCATCATATTTTAAGCTTTGTGTTGTTGGAGGGGGGGGGGCTAAGTCCCCCCCTGAAATTTGAATTTACTAGTAAAACGATTTGTTTTTTTTTGAAATAAAGAATGAATGTGTACTCACATTGAAAATAGAAATATCCATTGTTTCAGAGTTAATAAAATCCAGTGTACTATGCTCGATATGCTAATACATAATGAAAATTGAATTACAAAGCATGAACACTTTATACAGGGTTTCAATGACGAATTGTTAAGCAATTCTCTGATTGGCTGCCTAAAAAACAGGTGTCAGCTCGAAAAAAAAACCACTCTGATTGAAAAAAAAACTTGGAGTTGAAACGTAGTTTTATAACGTGTTTAATCACGTGTAGTTTTAAGAGTGTATATGTGAAATCATGACCTACATTCATTGTGTAATTGACAACAAAAACAGAAAAAAAACTCCCGTCTGGTAGGACAAGTATCGTTCGTAGTAATAGGTGCTTGACCCTGACAAGCCAATGTACCGGTTAGACTAAACTGTATATTCATGCCTCAGGCGTAGGGTTCAAAGTCGTCTCTTATACGTTGCCAAGTTTGAAAAAAAAAAAAAAAAAAAACCTACTAATCAAGTTACAGGTGACTGACCCTGGTAAGTCAATGTACCGGTTAAACTACACGCATATCAATGCCTCAGGCGTAGGGTTCAAATCAGCACCTCTCTTACTACTAGCAACTCAAAATTTTATTTCACTCTCATTTTATTTTTATTTTTCAATGTTGTAACTATAAAAGACAATATTTGTAGTATATTTCTTTTTCAATAAAGCGTAAATGACGCAACGATTCAAGTGATCAGAGAGGAGCCACCCTTTCCCCCCACGACCTCTTTTTCTCCAAATACATCCGATCAAAATTTTGAGATAGCCATTTTGTTTGAAATAGTCCAGAGGTCAAATAAATATGCTGAGGTTCAGCTCCCCCCATTTCCTGGTGCAAGGGCTGTAGGTTATACAAGTTGTCCATTGTTAACATTTAAGGTTTATTTATTAAGAAAAGGGGCATGTTCGATCCTGGATCTCCAAAAAAGCTTACTGTGTTGAATTAAAACTTCAAATGAATGTTGAGACGGATGCCCACCAAAATGGAACTCTTGATTTCCAATCGAATGAGCCCCCTTCATAGTTTATACAGCCGTTGCCCTGAGGCTGTGGGGTGTTTTGCCCAGAGGCTGTGTCGGGTTTTGGCTGTGGGGCGTAAGTTTAAATCCTTTCTCCTTCATATACGTTTTATAAAAGAAATGTTATGTATATTCATACACAAGTGTATAATGATTTTGTTGTGTCTTGTACACTCGATAAATTTTATAAGACATTGGAAAAAGTATGCTCATGTTTTACATTTTATGACTGTTAATGGCAGCTAGTTGACTGTAGGCCACACGAAAACTTCCTGTAAGTGTACAAGATACGACTAAGATATTTTGATGCTAAATGTTCCGATTTCTTGGTATTTCTACGAAGGAGAAAAGAGGTTATTGACCTTACATATTCCAAAGAAAATTGAAACCTCAAAGGTTTTCTTGGAAACAAATCAGTTAAAGAAAAACAAAAATTGGATCACTTGACAGAACAGGTGGATATCAAGGGATGGACTGCAAATTTCTGTTTGACAATGAATGCTAAATAACCGGACTTTAAGTACCACAGCTGATATGTACACAGGAGCCTATATACATTATTGATACTTTAGTTTTATTTGTCTTTTTATTTATTTTTACTAACATTCTACTTTTTCTTAATACTTTAGCTTAACTTAACGCTGATGACATCGAGCATTAGTAAAACAGAAATATTTGATCGTTTGGGGAGATGTTTTTCTATTAGTAGAAACGATCAATCATGTAATGTTGAAACTACACTGTAGTTTGGCTTATAACGCATTTCGGTCAACATTTAATCAAACAGTCAAAACTAGTTTCAATAAAAATACATAATGAATTGGACTTGATACCACATGAGTAGGTGGCAGTCCCATTCGGCCATTATGAGACGGTAGAAAATCTTCTCAGCTGACCAGTTAACTTCTGCAACACGCTATGCGGTAATAAAAGTTAAACAGCCATGTTTTTTCGTCATCGTTTTATATAGTTTAAAAGATTTTATGTTTATGAGTGTTGAGATACTTTTAAGGTTAAATCGTTCCTATGAACTTTAATTAAGTACTATGTTAATCCTCACCGTAATTCTCTTCAGGGTCAGCTTTTAAGTCAGGTGGCTTAAGAATCTCTGGCTCTGGGCCCGATGAAACTCCATCAAGTACAGTAACCAACAAACTCATTTGTCTTGGCTGTAAATGCAGAAGGGATGTCCTATAAGTAATCTAGGAAAAAAGGAAGAAAATAAATAACAGATTTAACGTGAGAAAAGTAAAAAAAAAGAAAAAAAAGAAAAGCTTAAGTTTTTTTCCATATAGCATGATTCAATTATAAAGGTTTATCCTTGGCAGTGTAATAAAGGGCTAAAATAGGCATGGTTGTTTCTAAACAGACCTATCAATCTTATCTAGCATAGAAGTTATTTAGCTTTAAGCACAGTTTAGGCTATTCCCACTTAGTTTGAACAATGCCACCATTTTGAATAAAGAAATAATTCTGGATATATTTTTTTGTGAATAAATATTTCAGATAAATTTGCTGCAATAAAACAGTCTTTGATTATTTGGTTGTTTAGCAGCGAATTATTCTTAAGAAATATCACTAACTTTTTTTTTCTTTTTTTATTATAAGTTGGCTCCAAGGTGGTAACTACTCCTCAAAGTTAATATTTAAAATAATTTTTCCCTTTTTTCTTAGAATTAGACAGCCTTGCTCAAAAAGTAATTAATTCTGTAAATTTAATTTATGTATCTATACAAATTTAGTACATTGGCAGTGTTCATAGTATTTAATATCCTCTCTTTATAAAGCGTTTAAAATTACGGTAAAATTAAGAATTCGGGCAAAAACGAAATGTTTCTAATTTTAGCAGATCCAAGTATTTAACTTACGATGAGAATTAGTAGTAACGTACAATTTGGAGAATAAATATGATTCTCAAGACGGAGAATCCCTGTCTTTAGTCATACACATAATTCAATTGACACTACTCCTAGCAATTAGGTCCTATCTTCAAAAATATTCCCAACTGTAAATCGATACAATAAATTATTCACAATTTTTGCCTTTGATGGGATCCAAATTTTGGTCTTGCATACTTCAGCGAAACTGTTGTAGAATGGCCTTATTGAGTCCGAACAGCACCACGTGGTTTATGGTTTTCTCACTGAGAATGAAAAAACAGGAATTTTCTCACTTGGAAAAACAGGAATTTTCTCACATTTATGTCTGTTTTCATGGACGGTTATGTGTGTTGTTCGATTTATTTGAAGTTTTTCTCGGATGTCAACATCAAATTAAGGATGTTTTATGGTTTTCTCAGTGAGAATTTGAAAAACAGGAACTTTCTCACATTTATATCTGTTTTCATGGTTTTTGTCAGTGAGAATGAAAAAACAGGAATTTTGTCACATTTGTGTCTGTTTTCATGGATGGTTATGTGTATTGGTTGATTTATTTGATATGAGTTCCCAGGAAACAGTTATATCACATGTTTCCTTCTCAGCCAATCAGCGAGTCGGCTACATCCCCCTTCTCAGCCAATCAGAGGGCTGGTTTCTGTTCGTTGTCAGTGAGAATGGACATGCTTGACGCGAATGCTATGAGATTGTTTGGCTAGCCTGGCCTGAGAAATTGATTTACATAATCGCTAGGGAAAATTATTGATTTACGAAGGGGGAATTTAGAAACATTAAGGCTTCTTTAATTTTTAGGACTGAGGGATAAACGTTATTTGGGTCAGACAGAAAAATTAATATTCAATTTTTAAATAGGGCTTCATTGATCTTTAGTGTCAGGAATTATAAATGACATCACTTGTTATCTTCGAATTATGCGGGAGTCTAAAGAGATAGAAATTCTATTTTTAAATACGGCTTCACGGAGCTTTAAGTCGGAGATATAAATTGATATTCTAACGAAACCCTAATAGTTTAGCTAGGAAAATTTATGAGATGAAGAGATTAACGTAGGAAAGGGTTTCCTAGAAATTTGAAATGCGTTAGCGCAGATATGCCAAACAAAAGGAACACGCTGAAATTACGTTTAGGGATTATTTGGGCGAAACCGTTTTATCCATTTTATGGGATTATTTCGGCGAAACAGTTAGAGACATTTTGAAAGAAGATTTTAGGAAAGGTTTTAGAAGAGGTTTTGAGTGTGGTCGTTATAATACACAAGTTCCATTTGAACAGTGTTGTGAGGTCCTCTACCCCAACCCCAAAGGGTTCCGATCCCCCAACCCAACCCCGCAGGAAGCCCCCGGTACTCCAAGGTCCCCCCAGCTCCCATAGAGCCCCCGCCCCCCCCCCCCAACGCCCTCCTCAGACCCTTAGAGGCCCTCCTCTGGTCCTCAAAGGGCCCCCGGACCCCCAAAGGGCACCCCGGACCCCCAAGGCCCACCCCCCGGTCCTCTAAGGTCCCCCAAGCTCCCAAAGAGCCACCGGCGCCCCCAAAGGCCCACCCAGACCCCCAAAGGCCATCCCCAGGCCCCCCAAAGGCCCATCGAGCACCCAAAGGACCAACGGGGTCCCCACGGCCCTCCCCCGGTCCCCAACTGTCCCCCCGGACCCCCAAAGGCCCTCCCTGTGCCCCAAAGGCCCTCACTGTGCCCCAAAGGCCCTCCCCCGGTCCCCAAAGGTCCCCCGGGCCAGAGAAGCGCCGCCAGGATCCCGGGACCAAGAAGCGCCGCGGGCCAGGAAAGCACCATAGGGGGATACGCCGCAGGGGGGTGTGCCATAGGTCGGGGGAAGCGCCACTGGGGATGCGCCTCAGGGAGGCGCCGCAGGGATGCGCCACTGTGATGCGACGAAGGGATGCGCCGAAAGGATGCGCCGCCCCATTTTTTAATATTTTTTTTGTGCATTGAGACACAGAACGACCCTTGCCCCTGGCCCCTCCCCCCCCCAAAAAAAAAGGTCCCCCGACACTCCAAAGGCCTGATTTTTCAAACTTCATTTTTAATTTCTTTCACTAAAATGCAAGAGTTGGAATATTCCAGTAGTGTTTGGTTGTGGTTTACCTTGTCACAGTTACATTTTCTTGATTTTTCAAAGTTCATTTGATTTTCTTTCGTTGAAATGCAAGAGTTGGAATATTTCACTAGTGTTTGGTTGTGGTCTACCTTGTCACAGTTACATTTTCTTGATTTTTCAAAGTTCAATATGAATTTCTTTCATTGAAATGCAAGAGTTGGAATATTTCAGTAGTGTTTGGTTGTGGTTTACATTGTCACAGTTACATTTTCTTGATTTTTCTTAGTTAAATTTGAATTTCTTTCGTTGAAATGCAAGAGTTGGAATATTTCAGTAGTGTTTGGTTGTGGTTTACCTTGTCACAGTTGCATCTTCTTGATTTTTCAATGTTAATTTTGAATTTCTTTTGTTGAAATGCAAGAGTTTGAATATTTCAGAAGTGTTTGCTTATGGCTTACCTTGTCACAGTTACATTTTCTTGATTTTCCAAAGTTCATTTGAATTTCTTTCGTTGAAGTGTAATAGTTGGACTATTTCAGTAGTGTTCTTTTATGGTTTAAATTATCAGAGTTAAATTTTATCGATTTTTCAAATTAATTTTTAATTTCTATCGTTGAAATGCAAGAGTTGGATTATTTCAGTAGTGTTTGGATATCGTTTACCATGTCACAGTTACATTTTCTTGATTTTTAAAACTTTATTTTGAATTTCTTTCGTTTAAATGCCCGAGTTGGAATATTTCAGTAGTGCTTGGTTGTGGTTTACCTTGTCACAGTTACATTTTCTTGATTTTTCAAATTTCATTTTGAATTTTTTTCTTTGAAATGCAAGAGTTGGAATATTTCAGTAGTGTTTAGTTGTGGTTGAACATGTCACAGTTACATTTTATTGATTTTTCATATTTAATGTTGAAATTATTTCGTTGAAATTCAAGAGTTGGAATATTACAGTAGTGTTTGGTTGTAGTTTACCTTGTCATAGTTACATTTTCATGATTTTTCAAAGTGTATTTAGAATTTCTTTCTCTGAAATGCAAGAGTTGGAATGTTTCAGTAGTGTTTGGATGTGGTTTACCTTGTCACAGTTACATTTTCTTGATTTTTTAAAAGTTAATTTTTAATTTATTACATTTAAATGCAAGAGTTGGAATATTT
This sequence comes from Artemia sp. Qi Xiang Cuo, assembly GCF_049724085.1. Taxonomy (NCBI): domain Eukaryota; kingdom Metazoa; phylum Arthropoda; class Branchiopoda; order Anostraca; family Artemiidae; genus Artemia; species Artemia sp. Qi Xiang Cuo. Next base: position 52,432,945 of record NC_142795.1, read on the forward strand.
CAGTAGTGTTTGGTTGTGGTTTACCGTGTCACAGTTACACTTTTCTTGATTTTTCAAAGTTCATTTTGAATTTCTTTCGTTGAGATGCAAGAGTTGGAATATTTCAGTAGTGTTTGGTCGTGGTTTACCTTGTCACAGTTACATTTTCTTGATTTTTCAGAGCTCATATTGAATTTATATCGTTGAAATTAAAGATTTGGAATATTACAGAAGTTGTTGTTTTTGGTTTAACTTTTCTAAGTTACATTATATTTATTTTTCAAATTTCATTTTTAATTTATTTAGCTGATTTGCAAGTGTTGGAATGTGTCAGTACGGTTTGGTTACGGTTTACCTTGTCACAGTTACATTTTCCTGATTTTTCAAAGTTCATTTTGTATTTATTTCGTTGAAATTCAAGAGTTGGAATATTTCAGTAGTGTTTGGTTGTGGTGTACCTTGTCAGAGTTACATTTTCTTGATTTTTCAAAGTTCATTATGAATTTCTTTCGTTGAAAAGCAAAAGTTGGAATTTATCACTAGTGTTTGGTTGTGGTTTACATTGTCACAGTTAAAATTTCTTGATTTTTCAAAGTTCATTTTGAATTTCTTTCGTTGAAATGCAAGAGTTGTAATATTTCAGTAGTGTTTGGTCGTGGTTTAACTTGTCACAGTTACATTTTCTTGATTTTTAAAATTTAAATATGAATATCTTTCATTTAAATTAAAGATATGGAATATATAAGTATTGTTTGGTTTTTTGATAAATTTTCAAATTTACATAAACAATAAAATAAACATTTCATATATATTTAAAAAAGTTTTCAATAACTATATTTACAATGTAAGTATTGGATGGTATTAGTTTACCTTGTCACAGTTACATTTTCTTAATTTTTCAAAGTTCATTTCGAATTTCTCTCGTTGAAATGCAAGAGTTGGAATATTTCAGTTGTGTTTCGTTGTGGTTTACCTTGTCACAGTTACATTTTCTTGATTTTTCAAAGTTCATTTTTAATTTCTTTCATTGAAATGCAAGAGTTGGAATATTTAAGAAGTGTTTGATTGTGGTTTACCTTTTCATACTTACATATTCTTGATTTTTTAAAGTTTATTTTTAATTTCTTTCGTTGAAATGCAAGAGTTGGAATATTTCAGTAGTGTTTGGTTGTGGTTTACCTTGTCACAGATACATTTTCGTGATTTTACACAGTTCAATCTGAATTTAAGTCGTTGAAATGCACGAGTTGGAATATTTAATTTGTTTTTGGTTGTTGTTTAACAAGTAACAAATACATTAAATTTATATATAAAATTTAATTTATAATTTATTTATTTGAAATTCAAGTGTTAAACTATTTAAGTAGCGTTTTGTTAAGGATTACCGTGTCAAAGGTACATTTTCTTGTTTTGTCAAAGTTCAGTTTGAATTTATTTCGTTGAAATGCAAGAGTTGGAATATTTCAGTAGTGTTTGGTTGTGGTTTACCTTTTCACAGTTACATTTTCTTGATTTTTTAAAGTTCATTTTGAATTCCATTCGTTGAAATGCAAGAGTTGGAATATTTCAGTAGCGTTTAGTTGTGGTTTGACTTTTCAAAGTTACATTTTCCAGAATTTTTAAAGTTCATATTGATTTTCTTTCATTAAAATGCAAGGGCTGGAATATTTCAGTAGTGTATGGTTGTGGTTTACCTTGTCACAGTTACATCTTCTTGATTTTTCAAAGTTCATTTTGAATTTCATTGATTGAAATGCAAGAGTTGGAATATTTCAGTAGTGTTTGGTTGTGGTTTACCTTGCCAAAGTTACATTTTCATGATTTTTCAAAGTTCATTTTGAATTTCTTTCGTTGAAATGCAAGAGTTGGAATATTTCAGCAGTGTTTGGTTGTGGTTTACCTTGTAACAGTTACATTTTCTTGATTTTTCAATTTTCATTTTTAATTTCTTTCGTTGAAATGCAAGAGTTGGAATATTTCAGTAGTGTTTGATCGTGGTTTACCTTGTCACAGTTACATTTTTTTGATTTTTAACTGTTCATTTTGAATTTCTGTCTTTGAAATGCATGAGTTGGAATATTTCAGTAGAGTTTGGTTCTGGCTTAACTTGTAACAGTTAAATTTTCTTGATTTTTCAAAGTTCATTTTGGATTTCTTTCGTTGAAATGCAAGAGTTGGAATAGTTAAGTAGTGTTTGGTTGTGGTTTACATTGTCAAAGTTACATTTTCTTGATTTTTCACACTTTATTTTGAATTTCTTTCTTTGAAATGCAAGATTTGGAATATATCAGTAGTGTTTGGATATTATTTAAATTGTCACAGTTACATTTTCTTGATTTTTAAAATTTCATTTTGAATTTACTTCGTTGAAAAGCAAGAGTTGGGATATTTCAGTAGTCTTTGCTTGTGGTTTACCTTGTCACAGTTACATTTTATTGATTTTTCAAAGTTCATTTGAATTTCTTTCGTTGAAATGCAAGAGTTGGAATATTTCAGTTGTGTCTGGGTGTGGTTTACCTTGTCACAGTTACATTTTCTTGATTTTTCAAAGCTCATTTGAATTTATTTCGTTTAAATTCAAGTGTTTTTTTAAATAACAATTTTTTTTGGTTGGATCACATTTCATCTGGTAAAATCTAAAATTTTTTAATAGTTCATTTTGTATTTCTTTTATTGAAATGCAATATATGGAATATTACACTAGTGTTTGGTTATGGTTTACGATATCAAAATTACATTTTCTGTGATTTTAAAAAGTTATTTTTGATTTTATTTGGTTGAAATTAAAGAGTTGGACTATTTAAGTAGTGTTTGGTTGTGGTTTACCTTGTCACAGTTACATTTTCTTGATTTTTCAAAGATCATTTTGAATTTCTTTCGTTGAAAAGCAAGAGTTGGACTATTTCAGTAGTGTTTGCTTATGGTTTACCTTGTCACAGTTACATTTTCATGATTTTTCAAAGTTCATTTGAATTTCTTTCGTTGAAATGCAAGAGTTGGAATATTTCAGTAGTGTTTGGTTGTTGTTTACATTGTAACAGTTACATTTTATTGATTGTTCAAAGTTCATTTTGAATTTCTTTCGTTGAAATGCAAGAGTTGGAATATTTCAGTAGTGTTTGGTCGTAGTTTACCTTGTCACAGTTACATTTTCTAGATTTTTCAAAGTTCATTTTAAATTTCTTTCCTTGAAATGCAAGAGTTGTACTATTTCACGAGTGTTTGTTTTTTGATGACATTGTCAAAGTTACATTTTCTATATTTTCAAATTTAATTTTGAATTTATTTAATTGAAATGCTAGAGTTTGAATATTTCACTAGTGTTTGGTTATTGTAAAACTTGTCACAGTTACATTTTCTTGATTTTTCACAGCTCAATTTGAATTTAATTATTTGTAAAGCAAGAGCTGGAATATTTCAGTAGGGTTTGGTTGTGGTATACATTGTAACAGTTAAATTTTCTTGATTTTTCAAATTTCATTTTGAATTTCGTTCGTTGAAATGCAAGAGTTGGAATATTTAAGTAGTGTTTGGTTGTGGATTACCTTGTCACAGTTATATTTTCTTGATTTTTCAAAGTTCATTTTGATTTCCTTTCGTTGAAAAGCAAGAGTTGGAATATTTCAGTAGTGTTTGGTTGTGGTTTAACTTGTCACAGTTACATTTTCATGATTTTTCAAAGTTCATTTTGAATTTATTTCGTTGAATTGCAAGTGTTGGAATATTTCAGCAGTGTTTGGTTGTGGTTTACCTTGTCACAGTTACATTTTTTTAATTTTTCAAAGTTCATTTTGAATTTCTTTCGTTGAAATGCAAGAGTTGGAATATTTCAGTAGTGTTTGGTCGTGGTTTACCTTGTCACATTTATATTTTCTTGATTTTTCAAAGATCATTTTGAATTTCTTTCGTTGAAATGCAAGAGTTGGAATGTTTCAGTAGCGATCAGTTGTGGTTTAACTTGTCACAGTTAGATTTTCTGGATTTTTCAAAATTCATTTTGAATTTCCTTCATTGAAATGAAAGAGTTAGAATATTTCAGTAGTGTTTGGTTTCGTTGTAATGCAAGAGTTGAAATATTTCAGTAGTGTTTTGGTTATAGTTTACCATGTTCCAGTTACATTTTCTTGATTTTTCAAAGTTCATTTGAATTTCTTTCGTTGAAATACAAGAGTTGGTCCTTTTCCGGTGAGTATGGTTAGGTTAGACTAGATTAAGTTAGGTTAGATTAGGTTAGGTTAGGTTAGCCTACGTACGCTTCACTTAGGTTAGCTTAGGTTAGGTGAGAGACATGCGAAAAGTTAGGTGTATGATTAGGTTAGGTTAGGTTAGATTAAGTTAGGTTAGGTTAAGTTAGGTTAGACTAGGTTAGCCTACGTACGCGCGCATACGTAGGCTAACCTAGCCTAACCTAACTAACTAACCTAGTCTAACCTGACCTAACCTAATCATCACCTAACTTTTCGCATGTCTCACCTAACTAAGCAACCTAAGTGAAGCGTACGATAGCAACTAACCTAACCTAATCTAACCTAACTTAATCTAGTCTAACCTAACCATACTCACCGGAAAAGGACCAACTCTTGCTTTTTAACGAAAGAAATTCAAATGAACTTTGAAAGATCAAGAAAATGTAACTGTAACAAGGTAAACCACAACCAAACACTACTGAAATATTCCAGCTCTAGCTTTTCAATGAAAGAAACCAAACACTACTGAAATATTCTAACTCTTGCATTTCAACGAAAGAAATTCAAAATGAACTTTGAAAAATCAAGAAAATGTAACTGTGACAAGTTAAACCACAACTGAACGCTACTGAAACATTCCAACTCTTGCATTTCAACGAAAGAAATTCAAAATGAACTTTGAAAAATCAAGAAAATGTAACTGTGACAAGGTAAACCACGACCAAACACTACTGAAATATTCCAACTCTTGCATTTCAACGAAAGAAATTCAAAAAGAACATTGAAAAATCAAGTAAATGTAACTGTGACAAGGTAAACCACAACCAAACACTCTTGAAATATTCCAACTCTTGCTTTTCAATGAAAGAAATTCGAAATAAGCTTTGTAAAATCAAGAAAATGTCACTGTGACAATTTAAACCATGACAATCCTCTAATGAAAGTTACCCCCACTGGAAATAAAAAGTATAAAATTCAAAACGGAATTTGAAAAATCAAGAGTATTTAACTGTGATAAGGTGAGACATTATCAAACACTGTTGAAATTTTCCAACTCCTGCATTTTAAGAAACAAAATTCAAGATGAACTTTGAAAAATCATGAAAATGTAACTGTGACAAGGTAAACCACAACCAAACACTACTGAAATATTCCAACTCTTGCATTTCAACGAAAGAAATTCAAAATGAACTTTGAAAAATCAAGAAAATGTAACTGTGACAAGGTAAACCACAACCAAACACTACTGAAATATTCCAACTCTTGCATTTCAACGAAAGAAATTCAAAATGAACTTTGAAAAATCAAGAAAATGTAACTGTGACAAGGTAAACCACAACCAAACACTACTGAAATATTCCAACTCTTGCATTTCAACGAAAGAAATTCAAAATGAACTTTGAAAAATCAAGAAAATGTAACTGTGACAAGGTAAACCACAACCAAACACTACTGAAATATTCCAACTCTTGCATTTCAACGAAAGAAATTCAAAATGAACTTTGAAAAATCAAGAAAATGTAACTGTGACAAGGTAAACCACAACCAAACACTACTGAAATATTCCAACTCTTGCATTTCAACGAAAGAAATTCAAAATGAACTTTGAAAAATCAAGAAAATGTAACTGTGACAAGGTAAACCACAACCAAACACTACTGAAATATTCCAACTCTTGCATTTCAACGAAAGAAATTCAAAATGAACTTTGAAAAATCAAGAAAATGTAACTGTGACAAGGTAAACCACAACCAAACACTACTGAAATATTCCAACTCTTGCATTTCAACGAAAGAAATTCAAAATGAACTTTGAAAAATCAAGAAAATGTAACTGTGACAAGGTAAACCACAACCAAACACTACTGAAATATTCCAACTCTTGCATTTCAACGAAAGAAATTCAAAATGAACTTTGAAAAATCAAGAAAATGTAACTGTGACAAGGTAAACCACAACCAAACACTACTGAAATATTCCAACTCTTGCATTTCAACGAAAGAAATTCAAAATGAACTTTGAAAAATCAAGAAAATGTAACTGTGACAAGGTAAACCACAACCAAACACTACTGAAATATTCCAACTCTTGCATTTCAACGAAAGAAATTCAAAATGAACTTTGAAAAATCAAGAAAATGTAACTGTGACAAGGTAAACCACAACCAAACACTACTGAAATATTCCAACTCTTGCATTTCAACGAAAGAAATTCAAAATGAACTTTGAAAAATCAAGAAAATGTAACTGTGACAAGGTAAACCACAACCAAACACTACTGAAATATTCCAACTCTTGCA
>NC_142795.1:52439908-52565674 GCF_049724085.1 Artemia sp. Qi Xiang Cuo
GTTATCAAACACTATATTCATATTGTTATTCAAAGCACTATAATTTTGACCGTTTTTGGCTCCTGTAATAATTCTAAAGTTTTATTTGTCTTGGATGCTTCACTAATGGCTCTCTGTTAGCTCATTATGAATATTATTATAGCTTTTACATGTATTTCGAGATTACATGGTTGACGCCAGGGCAATAAGAAATATTTACAAAGCATGATGAAATAAGTTTTAAACCGGTTTAATAAGTTTTGAATTAACGATTTGATAAAAAAAAATCCATATAAACAGAACCACAGTGTGTAATTAAAGGAACATCAATTGGCTAAGTAAAGCTGTCAATTTTTGCAATATATTTAGTTTAAAAACCAAATTCTAAAAAGGATAAGTTAATATTAAAACTCTCTACATGCAGGTAGTGTTATATCAAAGTAGTGTTATATCAATTAAAGGTACAAGACAGGTAGGAAATTACTGTAAGAATATCTCCAGGAGGGCAGGTAGCCAATGTAGCTATAATAGTTTCGGGAGGGCAGGTAGCCAATGTAGCTATAATAGTTTCAGGAGGGCAGGTAGCCAATGTAGCTATAACAGTTTCAGGAGGGCAGGTAGCTATAACAGTTCCGGGAGGGCAGGTAGCCAATGTAGCTATAACAGTTCCGAGCAGACAGGTAGCCAATGTAGCTATAACAGTTACAAGCAAACAGTCCCCCCGCCATACAAGCAGACAGTAGTTTTTTTGTTTGGATATACGGTTTTTTTTCAATCATCATTCCAACGGGGCTTTCCTCTTGCATTCCAACGGGGCAGTATGGTTGGTGTTTTATTTAATGTTTTTTTTTGTATGGATGTTTTATTGTATGAATATATGGATTTTTTATTTTAATAGTTTTTTTTATTGATGTCATTGTATTGTACTCTAATGATAATATTTTTCTTTTCCAATTATAAAATTTTTTACATTCTGAGTATCTTCCCATTGATTTTTATGAAATTTGTGTTTGATGTAGGAATCTAACGTAAGACCCGTGATTTCCTAAGGTAAAAGAACGACACCTTAATCGACTGAACCAACAACCCATTGAACATATTATGATTTTAGAAATACATCCAATGTATTGTTTCTGGGACATTGCCCAACTGATGTTAAGCGTCACAATATCGTTACAAGTTCATTCCATTGAGCTGGAACAAGTTCAAGCACATTCGATTTATCAATTGGATTTTTGATAGGTGTTAAAAGTGACCTGTTTCGGGGCATTTTTATGGCATCATCGTAAGAATATGCATACCACGATGATTTTGAGATGCATACTAGACAGACAATTTCTTCTGATACTTGGGCCCCAAGTCCTACCCCTATCCCTCAACCCTATCCCTCCACCCTCCCTCCAACCCATCCCCTCCTACCTCCCACCCTTCCCCCCCAACTTTTTTTTTTATTTTTTTTTAACTTTTTTTACATCTCTTAGAATGACATTAAACTTACTTAAAACATACAAAAATCACATTTAATATTTTCCAACTTCAAAATGGGAATGATATAAATATGTGTGTTGCAACTTTTACTATTAGAAAAATAATGTTTGCAGTGACCATTTTTTTTTTACTTTTTTTCAACTTTTTTTTTATAGTTTAGAGTCTTAGCTTAGAGGTTTAGTTATAGTTATAGTTTAGTATAGTTATAGTTTAGTTTCGAGTTGTAGTTTAGTTAAGAGTTTTATTTAGAGTTTAGAGTTTCAGTTTAGAGTCTTAGCTTACAGTTTTAGTTTAGAGTCATAGCTTGGAGTTTTAGTTAGAGTCATAATTTAGTTTTAGTTAAGAGTTTTAGTTTAGAATTTTAGTTTAGAGTCTATGCTTAGAGTTTTAGTTATAGTTATAGTTTAGTTTAGTTTTAGTTCAGAATTTAGAGTTTAAGTTTAGAGTCTTAGCTTAGAGTTTTAGTTTAGTTTTAGTTAGGAGCTTTAGTTTAGATCTCTAGTTTTAGTTTTAGTTAATAGTTTTAGTTTAGAGTTTTAATTTAGAGTTTTAGTTTAGAGTTATAGTTTATTTTAGTTTTAGTTAAGAGTTTTGGCTTAGAGTTTTAGCCTAGAGTCTTAGCTTAGATTTTTAGTTACACTTATAGTTTAGTTTAGTTTCAATTAAGAGTTTTAGTTTAGAGTTATAGTTTAGTTTATTTTGAGTTGTAGCTTAGATTCTTAGCTTAGAGTTTTTAGTTACAGTTATAGTTTAGTTTAATTTCAGTTAAGAGTTTTATTTTAGAGTTATAGTTTAGTTTAGTTTTAGTTAAGAGTTTTAGCTTAGAGTCTTAGCCTCGAGTCTTAGTTTAGAGGTTTTAGTTATACTTATAGTTTAGTTTAGTTTCAGTTAAGAGTTTTAGTTTAGAGTTATAGTTTAGTTTAGTTTTAGTTAAGAGTTTTAGCTTGGAGTTTTAGCCTAGAGTCTTAACTTAGAGTTTTAGTTACACTTATAGTTTAGTTTAGTTTCAGTTAAGAATTTTAGTTTAGAGTTATAGTTTGGTTTAGTTTTAGTTAATAGTTTTAGCTTAGAGTTTTAGCCTAGAGTCTTCGCTTAGAGTTTTTAGTTACACTTATAATTTAGTTTAGTTTCAGTTAAGAGTTTTAGTTTAGAGTTAGAGTTTAGTTTAGTTTTACTTAAGAGTTTTAGTTTAGAGTTTTAGCCTGGAGTCGTAGCTTAGAGTTTTTAGTTACACTTATAGTTTAGTTTGGTTATAGTTTAGTTTAGAGTTGTAGTTTAGTTAAGAGTTTTAGTTTAGAGTTTAGAGCTTTAGCTTAGAGTCTTATCTTAGAATTTTAATTAGAGTTTATAGTTTAGTTTAGTTAAGAGTTGTAGTTTAGTTTTAGTTAAGAGTTTTAGTTTGGAGTCTGAGCTTAGAGTTTCAGTTAGAGTTATAATCTAGTTTAGTTTTAGTCAATATTTTCAGTTTAGACTTATAGTTTAGTTTTAGTTTAGAGTTTTAGTTTAGAGTCATAGCTTAGAGTTTTAGTTAGAGTTATAGTTTAGTTTAGTTTCAGTTAAGAGTTTTAGTTTAGAGTTGTAGTTTAGTTTTAGTTGAGATCTTTAGCTTAGAGTTCTACTTTAGAGTCTTAACTTAGAGTTGTAGTTAGAGTTATTGTTTAGTTTAGTTTTAGTTTAGTTTAGAGTTGTAGTTTAGTTTTAGTTCAGAGTTTTAGTTTAGAGTTTAGAGTTTTAGTTTAGAGTCATAGCTTAGAGTTAGAGGTATATTTTAGTTTAGAGTTGTAGTTTAGTTAAGATTTTAGTTTAGAGTTTAGAGTTTCATTTTAGAGTCTTATCTTAGAGTTTTAATTTAGAGTCCTAGCTTAGAGTTTTAATTAGAGTCATAGTTTAGTTTTAGCTAAGAGTTTTAGTTTAGAGTTTAGAGTTTTAGCCTAGAGTTTTAGCTTAGAGTTTTTAGTTACACTTATAGTTTAGTATACTTTCAGTTAAGAGTTTTAGTTTAGAGTTATAGTTTAGTTTAGTTTTAGTTAAAGAGTTTTAGCTTAGAGTCTTAGCTTAGAGTTTTTAGTTACACTTAAAGTTTAGTTTAGTTTCAGTTAAGAGTTTTAGTTTAGAGTTATAGTTTAGTTTAGTTTTAGTCAAGAGTTTTAGCTTAGAGTTTTAGCCTCGAGTCTTGGCTTAGAGTTTTTAGTTGCGCTTATAGTTTAGTTTAGTTTCAGTTAAAAGTTTTAGTTTAGAGTTAGAGTTTAGTTTAGTTTTACTTAAGAGTTTTAGTTTATAGTTTTACCCTAGAGTAGTAGCTTAGAGTTTTTAGTCACACTTATAGTTTATTTTAGTTTCAGTTAAGAGTTATAGCTTAGAGTGTTAGTTTAGTTTTAGTTAAGAGTTTTAGTTTAGAGTTTACAGCTTTAGCTTAGAGTCTTATCTTATAGTTTTATTAGAGCTTATAGTTTAGTTTAGTTTTAGTTAAGAGTTGTAGTTTAGTTTTATTTAAGAGTTTTAGTTTTGACTTTTATTTTAGAATCTTATCTTAGAGTTTCAGTTAGAGTTATAATCTAGTTTAGTTTTAGTTTAGACTTATAGTTTAGTTTTAGTTTAGAGTTATAGTTTAGTTTTAGTTAAGAGATTTAGTTTAGAGTTTAGAGTATTAGCTTAGAGTGATAGCCTAGAGTTTTATTTAGACTTAGAATTTAGTTTATTTTTAGTTAAGAGTTTTATTTTGGAGTTGTATTTTAGTTATAGTTAAGAGTTTTGCTTTAGATTCTTATCTTAGAGCTTTTAGTTAGAGTTATAGTTTAGTTTAGTTACAGTTTAGTTTAGATTTGTATTTTAGTTTTAGTTAATAGTTTTAGTTTATAGTTTAGAGATTTATTTTAGAGTCCTAGCTTAGAACTTGAGTTATAGTTATATTTTAGTTTAGTTATAGTATATTTTAGAGTTTTAGTTTAGTTTAGAGTTTTAGTTTAGAGTTACAGTGAGTCTTAGCTTGGATTTTTAGTTTATAGTCTTATATAGGAGTTTTAGCTAGAGTTATATTTTAGTTTTAGTTAATATTTTTAGTTAAGATTTTTAGTTTAGAGTCTTAGCTTAGAGTTTTAGTTACAGTTATAGTTTAGTTTAGTTTCAGTTAAGAGTTTTAGTTTAGAGTCTTAGCTTAGAGTTTTAGTTCGAGTAATAGTTTAGTTTAGTTTTAGTTAGGAGCTTTAGTTTAGATTTCTAGTTTAGTTTTAGTTTTGAGTTTTTGGTTACAGTTTTTAGTTTTAGTTTAGAGTTTTAGTTTAGGGTTTTAGTTAGAGTTATAGTTTTAGTTTAAAGTTATAGTTTGGTTTAGTATTAGTTATAAGTTTTATCTTAGAGTTTTAGCCTAGAGTCTTGGCTTAGAGTTCTTAGTTGCGCTTATAGTTTAGTTTAGTTTCAGTTAAAAGTTTTAGTTTAGAGTTATAGTTTAGTTTATTTTTAATTAAGAGTTTTATTTTAGAGTTTTACCCTAGAGTCGTAGCTTAGAGTTTTTAGTAACACTTATAGTTTAGTTTAGTTTAAGTTAAGAGTTATAGCTTAGAGTTGTAGTTTAGTTTTAGTCAATAGTTTTAGTTTAGATTTTAGAGTTTTAGCTTAGAGTATTATCTTAGAGTTTTATTAGAGCTTATAGATTAGTTTAGTTTTATTTAAGAGTTGTAGTTTAGTTTTAGTTAAGATTTTTAGTTTTGACTTTTAGTTTAGAATATTAGCTTAGAGTTTCAGTTAGAGTTATAATCTAGTTTAGTTTTAGTCAATAGTTTTAGTTTAGACTTATAGTTTAGTTTTAGTTTAGAGTATTAGCTTAGAGTCATAGCTTAGAGTTTTAGTTAGAGTTATAATTTAGTTTAGTTTCAGTTAAGAGTTTTAGTTTAGAGTTGTAGTTTAGTTTTAGTTAAGAGTCTTTGTTTAGAGTTTTGCTTTGGAGTCTTAGCTTAGAGTTTTAGTTAGAGTTATAGTTTAGTTTAGTTATAGTTTAGTTTATAATTGTAGTTTAGTTAAGAGTTTTAGTTTATTGTTTAGAGTTTCAGTGAGTCTTAGCTTAGAGTTTTAGTTTAGAGTCTTAGCTTGGACTTTTAGTTAGAGTTATAGTTTAGTTTTAGTTAAGAGTTTTAGTTTAGAGTTTTAGTTTAGAGTCTTAGCTTAGAGTTTTAGTTATAGTTATAGTTTAGTTTAGTTTCAGTTAAGAGTTTTAGTTTAGAGTCTTAGCTTAGAGTTTTAGTTAGAGTAATAGTTTAGTTTAGTTTTAGTTAGGAGCTTTAGTTTAGATCTCTAGTTTAGTTTTAGTTAAGAGTTTTTGGATACAGTTTTTAGTTTTAGTTTAGAGTTTTAGTTTAGGGTTTTAGTTAGAGTTATAGTTTAGTTTAGTTTTGGTTAAGAGTTTTAGTCAAAATATTGGAGTTTTAGTTTCGAGTCTTAGCTTAGAGTTTTAGTTAGAGTTTTAGTTTAGTTTTAATTAAGAGTTTTAGTTTAGAGTCTTTGCATAGAGTTTTAGTTAGAGTTATAGTTTAGTTTAGTTTTAGTTAAGAATTTTAGTTTAGAGTTGTTGTTTTAGTTTGAGATAAGAGTTTTAGTTTAGAGTTTAGAGTTTTAGTTAGAGTTATAGTTTAGTTTAGTTTTAGTTTAGAGTCTAGAGATTATATTTAGAGTGTTAGCTTAGAGTTTTATTTATAATTATAGTTTAGTTTAGTTTTAGTAAAGAGTCTTAGTTTAAACTCTTTTTGTCTAAAGCTCCTAACTAAAACTAAACTACTCTATAACTCGAACTAAAACTCTAAGCTAAGACTCTAAACTAAAACTCTTAACTGAAACTAAACTAAACTATAACTCTAAATAAAACTCTAAGCTAAGACTGTAAACTAAAACTCTTAACTAAAACTAAACTATAACTCTAACTAAAAACTCTAAGCTAAGACTCTAAACTAAAACTCTAAGCTAAGACTCAGTGAAACTCTAAACTCTAAACTGAAACTCTAAGCTAAACTACAACTCTAAAACTAAACTAAAACTCTAAACTAAACTAAAACTAAGCTAAACTATAACTCTAACTAAAACTGTAAGCTAAGACTCCAGAGTAAAACTCTAAACAAAGACTCTTAACTAAAACCAAACTACAACTCTAAACTAAAACTCTTAACTGAAACTAAAATAAACTATAACTCTAACTAAAACTCTAAGCTATGACTCTAAGCTAATACTCTAAACTAAAACTCTTAACTAAAACTAAACTATAAGTCAAAACTAAAACTATTGACTAAAACTAAACTAGATTATAACTCTAACTGAAACTCTAAGCTAAGATTCTAAACTAAAAGTCAAAACTAAAACTCTTAACTAAAACTAAACTACAACTCTTAACTAAAACTAAACTAAACTATAAACTCTAACTAAAACTCCAAGATAAGACTCTAAGCTAAAGCTCTAAACTCTAAACTAAAACTCTTAACTAAAACTAAACTACAACTCTAAACTAAAACTCTTAACTGAAACTAAACTAAACTATAAGTGATACTAAAAACTCTAAGCTACGACTTTAGGCTAAAACTCTAAACTACAACTCTTAAGTAAAACTAAACTATAACTCTAAACTAAAACTTTTAACTGAAACTAAACTTAACTATAAGTGCATCTAAAAACTCTAAGCTAAGACTCTAGGCTAAAACTCTAAGATAAAACTTATAACTAATACTAAACACAACTATAACTCTAAACTAAAACTCTAAGATAAGACTCTAAGCTAAAGCTCTAAACTCGAAACTAAAACTCTTAACTAAAACTAAACTACAACTCTAATATAAAGCTCTTAACTAAAACTAAGCTAAACTATAAGTGTGACTAAAAACTATAAGCTACGACTCCAGGCTAAAACTCATAGCTAAAAATATTAAGTGAAACTAAAATAAACTATAACTCTAAGCTAAAACTCTTAACTGAAACTATACAAAATTATAAGTGTAACTAAAAACTCTAAGCTAAGACTCTTAACTAAAACTCAACTAAACTATAAATCTAAACTAAAACTCTGAACTGAAACTAAACTAAACTATAAATGTAACTAAAAACTCAAAGCTAAGACTGTAGGCTAAAACTCTTAACTAAAACTAAACTAAGCTATAACTCGATACTAAAACTCTTAACTGAAACTATTTTAAACTATAAGTGTAACTAAAAACTCTAAGCTAAATTTCTAGGCTAAAACTCTTAACTAAAACTCTTAACTAAAACTAAACTATTACTCTAACTAAAACTCCAAGCTAAACTAAAATCTTAACTAAACTACAACTTTAAACTTAAACTATAACTAAACTAAACTATAACTCTAACTAAAACTCTAAGCGAAGACTCTAAACTAAAACTCTAAACTCTAAACTAAAACTCTTAACTAAAACTAAACTACAACTCTAAACTAAACTAAAAATAAACTAAATTATAACTCTAAATAAATCTATAAACTAAGACTCTAAAGTAAAACTAAAATAAAACTATTAACTAAAACTAAACTACAGCTCTAGGATAAAACTCTTAACTATAACTAAATTAAACTATAACTCTAACTAAAACTCGAAGCTAGAACTCTAAACTAATACTCTAAACTTTAAACTAAAACTATAATATAAGTATAAACTGAAAATCTTGACTAAAACTAAACTAAATTATAACTATAACTGAAACTCTAGGCTCATACTCTAAACTAAAACTCTTAAATAAAACTAAACTACAACTCTTAAATAAAATAAACTATAAACTCTAATTAAAACTCTAAGATAAGACTCTAAGCTAAAGCTCTAAACTCTAAACTAAAACTCTTAACTAAACTGTCTAGTTGCCCTCCAGTTTTTTTGTTCACTTAAAAAGGGCACTAGAATTTTTAATTTTTGTTCGAATGAGCTTTTTCCCGATATTCTAGGGTTATTGGTTTGATGCGATCACCCATGGGAAAAAAAACAGCAAATAAACACACATACGTGATCAGTTTTCTGGCAAAAAATACACAATTCCACATTTTTGCAGATGGGAGCTTGAAACTTCTACAATAGGGTTTCCGGATACGCTGAATCTGATTATGTGATTTTCATTAAGCGATCACACATTCCCCCCTTTTTTGAAAATTTCTCAAAACATGTAAAATTTCTCAGGCGTGTACCTTTTGATGGGTAACACTAAACTTAATGAATTTTATAACAGAGGCAATGCTGTAGCGTTGCCTATACTAAAGGCCATACGGCTCCAATGTTTTATTATTATTATTTTTTTCTCCCCAGAGGCACTTCATATGGGAGGGGTCGTCGTAGAAACTTCAAAGGGGGCTCATTCGCTTGGAAATCGAGAGTTCTAGTGCCCTTTTTAATAGTCAAAATGATTGGAGGGCAACTAGACCTGCCCCCCCCCCCCCACGCCCATCATTCCCCCAAACACATCCAATCAACATTTTGAGATAGCCATTTTGTTCAGCGTAGTTGATTTCCAGATAGGAAATATATTTTTGAGAAGGAAACTCAACCACAACCCTTAGGGCAAGGGTTTTAAGTTATGTCCTGGGACCATATAAGGTTTTTATAGAAGGCGTTGTTGTAGAAACTTCAAAACAGGCTCATTCGATTGGAAATTAAAGGGCTTGTGCCCTTTTTAATAGTCGAAAGTGGTTAGAGTGCACCTAGCCCCCCCCCCTTTCCAAGCCCATCATTTCCCCAAACACATCCAATCAAAATTTTGAGATAGCCAGTTTGTTCAGCGTAGTTGATTTCCAGATAAAAAATATATTTTTGAGGAGGACACTCCCCCACAACCGTCAGGGCAAGGGTTTTAAGTTATGCCCTGTGGGCATATAAAGTTTTTATAGAAGGCGTTGTCGTAGAAACGTCAAAAAGGCTCATTCGATTGGAAATTCAAAGGGATAGTGCCCTTTTTAATAGTCGAAAGTGATTGGAGGGCAACTAGCCCCCCCCCTCCTTCCCACGCCCTTCATTCCCACAAACACATCCAATCAAAATTTTGAGATAGCCATTTTGTTCAGCGTAGGCGATTTTCTGATAGAAAATACGTTTTTGAGGAGGACAATCCCCCATAACCCTCAGGGCAAGGGTTTTAAGTTATGCCCTGGGGGATTACAAAGGTTTTTATAGAAGGCGCTGCCGTAGAAACTTTAAAAAAGGCTCATTCGATTAGAAATTCATAGGGCTAGTGCCCTTTTCAATAGTCGAAAGTGATTGGAGGGCAACTAGCCAAACCCCCCTACGTCCATCATTCCCCCAAACACATCCAAACAAAATTTTGAAATAGCCACTTTGTTCAGCGTAGTTGATTTCCAGATAGAAAATGTTTTTGACGAGGACGATTCTCCACAACCCTCAGGGCAAGGGTTTTTAAGTTATGCCCTGGGGGCATATAAGGTTTTTATAGAAGGCATTGTCATAGAAACTTCTAAAAAGGCTCATTCGATTGGAAATTCAAAGGGATAGTGCCCTTTTTAATAGTCGAAAGTTATTGGAGGGCAACTAGCCCCCCTCCCCTACGCCCCTCATTCCCTCAAACACATCCAATCAAAATTTTGCGATAGCCATTTTGTTCAGCGGAGTTGATTTCCATATAGAAAATGTTTTTGAGGAGGACAATTCTCCACAACCCTCAGGACAAGGGTTTTTAAGTTATGCCCTGGGGGCATATAAGGTTTTTATAGAAGGCATTGTCATAGAAACTTATAAAAAGGCTCATTCGATTGGAAATTCAAAGGAATAGTGCCCTTTTTAATAGTCAAAAGTAATTGGAGGGCAACTAGCCCCCCCCCCTTACGCCCATCATTCCCCGAAACACATCCAATAAAAATTTTGAGATAGCCATTTTGTTCAGCGTAGTTTGTTTCCAGATAGAAAATATTTTTGAGGAGGACAATCCCCCACAAGCCTTAGGGCAAGGGTTTTAAGTTATGCCCTGGGGGCATATAAGGTTTTTGTAGAAGGCGTTGTCGTTGAAACTTCAAAAAAGGCTCATTCGATTGGAAATTCAAAGGGCTAGTGCCCTTTTTAATAGTCGAAAGTGATTAGAGGGCTACTAGCCCCCCCCCCACGCCCATCATTCCCCCAAACACATCCAATCAAAAATTTTAGATTGCCATGTTGTTCAGCGTAGTTGATTTTCACATAGAAAATATGTTTTTGAGGAGGACACTCCCCCATAACCCTTAGGGCAAGGGTTTTAAGTTATGCCCTGGGGGCATACAAGGTTTTTGTAGAAAGCGTTGTCGTAGAAACTTCAAAAAAGGCTCATTCGATTGGAAATTCAAATGGCTAGTGCCCTTTTAAATAGTCAAAAGTGATTGGAGGGAAACTAGCCCCCCCCACGCCCATCCTTCCCCCAAACACATTCAATCAAAGTTGTGAGATAGCTATTTTGTTCAACGTAGTTTATTTTCAGATAGAAAATATGTTTTTGAGGAGGACACTCCCCCACAACCCCCAGGGCAAGGGTTTTAAGTTATACCCTGGGGGCATATTAGGTTTTTATAGAAGGCGGTGTCGTAGAAACTTCAAAAAAGGCTCTTTCGATTGGAAATTCAAAGAGCTAGTGCCCTTTTTAATAGTCGAAAGTGATTTGAGGGCAACTAATCCCCCTCTCACGCCCACCATTTCCCCAAACACATCTAATCAAAATTTTGAGACAGCCACTTTATTAAACGTAGTTTTAAGGTCTGGAAATTAGGTCTTTGAGGATGACAACTCCCCCACATCCCTCTGGGGCTGTGTAATATGAAGGATTTTCCGAATCCTTCATATTATTTTTTATGGAAGGGATACTCTTATACACTTTAGAAAGGGCACATTTGATTGGAAATTTAAAGTTCTTTTTCACTTTTTAAGAGTCAAAAGAGATTGGAGGGTAACTAGCCCCCCCCCCCTCCACGCCTTAAATGTATCAGATAAAAAAAAATTAAAAATAGTTGAAAAGTTAACTAACAAAACTCTGGCATCGACAAAACCCCCCAGGGCCCGGGGGCATGAAGGGATTCTCGTAGGAACTTCAGAGAGGGCTCATTTGATTAGAAATTGGAAGCTCTAGTCCAGCTCTGACGACTCAAAATCGATCGAAGGGAAAATACCGCCCCCACGCCCTTTTTCCCAACCCCTCCCTTTGAACTAATTATGTTTATACCTGAAGGCCCAATGAGAGTTAGAATGTATTGGTATTAACAAACACTTATTAGGCATCTGCTCTCCTCACTAACAAAGAAACAGAAAGAAACAGAGAGTGTAAAGCAGTGGCCGATCCAGGGGAGGGGAGAGGGGGGCGCTGAAGTAATGTAATTTACTTAATTAACGAAAGATTGCGTTAATTAAACTTGCTCCTAACGCAAGTTTATCGGATCAACCGATTTTGTGCCCCCCCTAAAAAATCCTGGATCTGCCCCTGGTGTAAGGGCACTATAAATTTTAATTTGTAATTCAATGAACCCCGTTCCAAAGTTTATGCGACCACATCTTCAACATAAAGTACCCCTGAAAAAACAAATCAGTAGTAACTCATTGAACCTTTATTTCTCTTTACTTAAGTAACGCTATAGCAGCGTTTCTAGCCTAAAAAGCCGAACAGGTATTGCAGCGTGAATTTTTATGAATATCCAGAATTATACGAGGTGACTCTTTTTGGGGAGCATATTCTATGGCTAGGAAATTTTTGCTGGGTGGAATTTAACGCGGAGGAATTATCAGCAGGAAAAGAAAATGTTCTCTGAGGGGGGAGGAATTTCCCAGGGGTGGGTTTTCCAAATATGAATTATTCAGGGAGGGGACGACTAAACCCATTCGATAATATTTTAAATTTTACATCTGAAAGTAACGGTAATAAAGAATCAACGGATATGTCAGAGATAGCACTTCAGGTTCCTTTAGACGATTTTGTTCGTGTCTTTTGAGAAAAGATATTTTCAAAAGACAGATTAATTTCATTTGTTTTACTTTCTCTGTGGCTGCTCAATTAAGCATGTGAGGAGGGAGACTTCCCCCCACCACTGTCTCCGCTAAGGTTTCAGTTTGTATCTCAAGCCTTAAAAATTAACGTAATGCGATAAAATTATAACTAAAAAAATATATATAGAATAATATATGCACATAACACGGAATAATTAATCAAAGTTGCATATTATGAGTTGAGGCTCACCCAAATGATGGGCCAGGGGGCTCACCATTCCACAATCTATGAAATCAATCCTGCAATAACTGAAAATATAAAGTATTTTTGAGTATGTTAACGTCTTCCACAACTCAAACGGTCCAACATTCTACAGCCCAATGAGTCTGTCTAATCTCCTAAACCAGGAACGGAGGAGATAAGCGAAGTTTTGCCCCGTATTGGATGAGTCTCCAACCTCACCCTCCTCCTCTCCTACTGTCTACGCTAAAGTTTTCTTCCTTCTGCCAACTACGCTGCCCCCACCCCAAAGATTTTAATAAGTTAAATTTTTCTATGGGAAGAACATAGTAAATCTATTATAATTATCCAATTATAATGTTAAAATACATGCTCTGTGATAGATGCAAAATTACTTTGGCACACAAAATCCTATTAAGGTCAATTTCAAACAGTCGTGATCCCTTTGTGTCAGCAAGTGAAATGGTCAAAACACCATTACTGGAGCATCTTTTTCAATCCAGTTATTGTTGCCAATCGCTGTCCACAAGTTATGCAAGCTGTCTATTGTTCATATATAAGGTTTTTAACAAAGAGATAATTGTATAGACTTTGAAAAAAGCCTCATTCGATTTAAATTGAAAGTTCTAGATCCATTTTTTAAAGTCAAGAATAATCAGACAATAAGCAACCCCCCCCCCCATGCAATAAAAACTTGAAATTTTTTGCAATCATAAACGAACAAAAATTAATTTAAAAAAAAACTTTCCGAAAAATAAGTTTTTCAAAGAAAAGTAAAGGCCATTTTAAACTTAAGCTCAGGAGATATGAATACATGTTAAAATTCAAAGTCAAAATGATAAGAGGGCAACTAGCGCCCCTCCCCCTACGGTCTATTTTCCCCAAATGCATCCGATGGAAATTTTGAGATAGTCATTTGTTCAAAAGTAGTCCAAAGATCACATAGCAATGTCTTTTGGGTTGACACAGCCCCCCAGAGTCTGTGGGCCAGGGGTGTAAGTTATGCCCCGGGGGCACATAAGCTTTAAAAAAAAAGGTGGGAAAGAGTTGTCTTTCAACCATTTTTCTGATCTTTTTGTTGTTGACTTGAAAACTAGGGTCAAGAAACTAATTTAAAATCCTTGGCCAATTTGAATATCGATTTTAATTAAAGTAGCCTACCATAAGTTTCAATTTATTTCATATATATTTTTTTTTTTTTTTTTTTTTTTTTTTTTTTTTACAAAAAAGAATAAAAAACGAACAGAGAGTTTAGTCAACTAGAAATATAAAGGCTAAAGAAAACAAAATTTTTTCAACAAAAGTAAAGAGTGGAAATATGTCTAAAACAGAGTAAAAAAAATAACAGACATCATGATTAATCAATAAGAATTAAAAGAAACAAATTATTGATTAACATGATTAATCCATAAGATGTTAAAAGAAACAACTTAATAGAAATTACAAGATAAATGAAATTAAACAAGCAAAAACAAATTGAAAACATTTTAAATGAATTTTGTTTTCAGTAAAATGCAAATTATGTTCTGGTCATGAGAAGTTATTCGGGTTATCAGCCCTACTCATTTTAATTTTTGCTCGTTTTGAGTTTGACTCGGTTATTTTTTATATAATTTAAATAAACAAAATACGTTTAAAATGTTTTCACTTTTCTAACTTTAATAAATAAAAAATATTAAAACTTTAAGGAATATGTTAGTCTAGGAAAATTGTGAAAAAAAGGGTCAACCTCAAACAAATTGCAGTACAAATGATTGTTTCACTATCCGACTAAAAAATATCTGCTGGTTCCAAATCCAAAAAGTTTGCCACTCTAGAAATTTGAGTTTTTTTACTTTGAATTTGAGGTTCAGGCAAAAATGTTGATAGAGTAAGTACCAGCAAATGTGATTATATATGTTATTTCTACGCTCTTTTTCTGTTGCTGATTATCACACTAAATGTTTAAAGTCAAAAGACTTGTTTGGGGCTTAAAGCTTTGAGAGAGAGTGAGATTGGGTGAGAGGTTCAGCCTGCAGTTGTATATTTAACTTGGCCTATGGCAAAACATTTTCAGCCTCGTGCCTTGGTAACAACCAAGACTGGTCCAGGGAAATTCCAGTATGCCTGGAACCTCATTTTTGTGAAAGTTAGTAAGAATGAGGAAGAGGAGGGTAAGTTGAAACGCATATTTGGCAACAACAACAAAAAAATATTCTGTCAAAGAGCTGTAACAAAATATTAGTTCCAAAAAAGAGATCAATATACTCAGATTTAATGTAACACAGAGATCAATTACATAAGGCAGATAAAAATCACAGTAACAGAGATTCATTGGATAGTGGCAAAGTTATTCAAAAATTTGGTTTGTGAAAAACTTTTTCGCTGTTAAAACAGCTTGTTCCTTTACAGTTGCCACAAGCCTAGGTACATTTTAAGCCATGCTTTTTTCAAGAATATTGCAGCGTTGAACACTCGCTCTTGCAATTACAGTGAAACACTGAGGGAAGGGAAGGCAGTGCCGGTGATCTATCTGAATGTACAGGTCGTAATTCTCCTTTCTGCACAATCCAAACATACTCCAAAGGATCAAGTAGACACTTAACATTTTTCCACGCTTGTACTTGGAAGTATGCTCGAAGCGAATGATACTTACAAACACCACTTGTTGGTGGGAGCGTTTTCACCTCTACATACTTCCAGAACTTCCAACTTTTTTTAGGAATTACCTGTAGCGGACCTGGTCAAGACTTTTTTCATTTTCTGCAGCATTAAATAAGATAAGTATGGCCTTCTCTCCAGATTTTCTAATGTTGTCTTTTGTAGAAGCTGAATCGATGAATAATCCGGCGATATCCTGGACGTTTTCTCTCTTTTTTGGTAGGTTTAGTGGCGTACATTTTCTTATGTCATAAATTCGTGAAGTCAAATCGCATCCCGAGAAAGGCACGGAGGAAAAGAATTTGGTCACAAAGGGTTTCACCAAGTTTTAGTTTAGCTGCCAATATATCCCATAGACCTCCAGTTTTCTGTAACTTCGACTCGTAATGGTAAAATATCGGTTTACAGTCTCGCTTCGTGTGGTACAGTAAAAGGACTAGTAAATCCGTATCTTCTCCTATTGAGACAGTGGGTTGGCGTTCTGCCGACTCTACCGCAGTCATCACAATCAGCAGGTCAGCATCGGCTGGTGACTCGTACATTTTACATCCCGCATCATTAAGGTAGCCGGACAGCATGCTGAGGATTGCCTGCTTGTTTTCTGCGTTGCTGCGTTTGAGATTTTTCAGGTCGTCCGTCTTAACATACTTAATCATAGCTTGAGTGATACATTTTATGTCGCTCTTCAACAACTCAGCAGCCGCACTAATAATGTTCATTTTTTTCTGGTTTTCGTTGCTATCATTTGGTTGGTCGTAAAAGGTTTGCAGAATAGTATGATCCGTGGGCCTTAATGTCACAACACTAGCCTTACCGTTGGTCTTTCCAATCACTCCTCCATCACCAAACCTCTCCTTGACGAGCTTCTTCATGTAAAATAGGCTATACACAGGCTCTACCGAATCACCGACAAACTCACTCATCATGTTGACCAAATCGTGAACTGTTAACTGTTCGTCGTCATTCGCTTCAAAGAACCGCATCACCTCTTCAAATGCTTGCTTTTGATTGATGTTTACTTTCCTACCTCTCTTTTTTTCGAGTATGTCAGTCGGATTTCCTGCATGTAAAAAAGGGACGTTCTTGCCAGATGCAAGGTTGCAGTAACATGTTTTGTGGTATACAACATCTGCTGTATGCAGATCCAAATTTGTTGCTAGAATTCGGCCGTGAACTTTCTCACACTAGTGGTCATTTCGCTTTTGACAAAGTCCCATCAGTGTCTCACCAAACTCTGTTGTGTGGACGTGAAACCTGTTTTCCTTCTTGTGAGTCTTCTCAAAAACCACTCTGCTCGAACAAAATAAACAATCGGTTTTGAAATCGAATTGTTCTGTCAGGTGATTTGAACTCCTCCTGTGGGACTCATTTTGCTTGACTAAGAATCGCAAGTGCTGGTCAATGGCCCTTGTATTTGTATAAGAACTTCGGCATGACTTGTGAAAACAATCCCCCACACCAGTCGTCACATCAGTTCGTTTTCGCTTTTTACTTGATTTATTTATGGTTCTCGCTTCTACTTTAGTCACAATAATTTTCTCGTCCGCTTCAAGTATTTCTATCTTACAGATTAAATAAATCATCATTCTAGACTAGAATTTCACCCCATACAATGATGCAACGAGCTACTTTAAGCGAAAGGTAAACCAAACTAATTTAAAATTTTTCAGGTATTTTTCCAGTTTGAATTAAAAAATTTAAATTATCACTCAGGCATCATAAATATTTATGCAGTTTCCATAATAATTTTAGCGATTCTGTTAAAAGTTTCAGGAATTACTCCAGTTTCAATTGACAAATCAGATTTTTCGTTAATTCTTGTACCTCAAATCTACCTCTGTATCTACCTCATACTTTTACCAGCCTCAGTTAGAAAGTAGAATTTTCAGACAAAAAATCGGAGACGCGAAAATCCTTCGAAACTCATGGACGATGACGATTTTTGAAAAAGTCAGACTTTTATGAACCTCAAATTTGTGGTAATGTTCTGATGTATTAGGAATGATAAATCTAACCCCTAAACCACTTCCTAAATTCAGAGTTGTCTTTTCAGGACGGCATTCTTTACATTATAAAATTCAACTTCAACCTAAATAAAACTCAAATTTGTGAAAGAGCTAGAGCGGCAAACTTTTCGGATTTAGAATCAACACATATTTTGTAGTCAGATAGTGAAAGAATAATTTATATAGCAATTTCTCTTAGGTTGACCCCTTTTTCACAATTTTCCTAGAACCTTTCCCCCAACCTCACTCTCTCTCTCCAAGATTTAAGCTCCAAACAATTCTCTTGACTTTAAACATTTAGTTTCGTGTTCATCAGCAAAAAACAGCGTAGAAATGACATATCTAATCACATTTGCTGGTATCTACTCAATCAACATTTTTTGCCTCAACCTCAAATTTAACCTAGAAAAACTCAAATACTTAAAAGGGTTAGAGGGGTAAACTTTTCGGATTTGGAATCAGCACATATTTTTTTAATTCGGATAGTGTAAGAATCATTTGTATAATAATTTGTTTGAGGTCAAACCCCATTTTTACTAGACTATATATCAGTATATGTATACTAAACTGACAATCCACGTCATTTTTTTTAAGTTAAGTGCAAATTATATATAAAGTGCCCTACTCATGTTAATTTCTGCTCGTTTTGAGTTTCATTTATTTATTGACGATGATTTGTGTTAGTTTTAGGCTTGGAAGACGACCTACTCGTTCATCTAGTAATTTCTGTTCGTTTCGAGTTTTACTTGAACATTAGTTTTATTTTTGTGTAAATAATAAGTTCATTTTTGGTTTCATTTTCATTAAGTTGTTTCTTTTAACTTCTTGTTGATTGATCATTATAATGTCTTGTTATTTTTTTTACTCTGCTATATATTTTCGCTCTTTACTATTGTTAAAAAAAACTAGTTTTTTATTTAATAATAAAAATGTCGAACTTTTGTGTAAGAAAGGGGAGGAGATTAAGGGGTTTGGATGCTCTTTTTAAGTCGGATAATTTCTAAAAGTTCTGAATTTTAACGTTGTAATTTAAGTTCATGGAAAAGCTTGAATTTTTATATGGTAAACAGAATAGACTATAGACCGAAACATAATGTCCTTAAGAACGAAATTCGGCAGATTTCGAGATGTCCTGCATACAGGTATGCCAGTAGCAATAATACTGTTTTATTTAATGTTAACCTTATTATTTTCCAATGCAGTTGAAGCATGTTCAGCCTTCTGAGATTCCTAGTTACTGCTAGTTACTTGAGAAGTGTTTCATTAGGTACTCACGTACAACATTTCTTGTTTAGATATATCACTAGACTTGTTGGTATATGTTATCAGGAATGCTTAAATTATTGTATATCGTGATTAGAAATGGTTTACAGATGAAGATGAATTTGACTAAGCACCTGACAGATTTAATATGATACAAGAGTGATGGCTAAACTGCACTGTTCGTGAGAGAATGTTATAGCCGTAAAAAGAATGTTCATAGTTTTTTTCAATTGAGTATCACCAATCGAAATATTATGCGAAATTCAATTGATTCATGATGATTGCTATCCAGTAACTTATATAGGGTTAATGAAAACGGAAAACCCAAAATGTTCAAAAAAAATTTGATAGACAATCATAATAAGATGTATTTTTTGGGAATTGGAATGCGTTTTTCAAAATCTTGGGGGGGGGGCAATTTTGCAGTTTTTCAATAGAAACATCAAAACACACCCTTTCAGTGAAACTGCAAAAAAAAATATTACTCTTGAAAGCAGGGCGGGAGGTTGGTGGTAGAAACGATTTAGGAAAGTAATCCCCTTCTTAATTGATACCACTGGTTATATTATTTTAAAATCATTATAACAAAAGCTCCACTACCAATATATTATTACCTAAATGTACAATCCTTATTCAAGCATTAGAATAAACCCATTATTGTGACTAAAGTCATAGTTAAAATCTACTTGTGGATACTTATATCCATTGACTTTTCTTTTGATCTTATTAAATTTCGTGTTATCAAACACTATATTCATATTGTTATTCAAAGCACTATAATTTTGACCGTTTTTGGCTCCTGTAATAATTCTAAAGTTTTATTTGTCTTGGATGCTTCACTAATGGCTCTCTGTTAGCTCATTATGAATATTATTATAGCTTTTACATGTATTTCGAGATTACATGGTTGACGCCAGGGCAATAAGAAATATTTACAAAGCATGATGAAATAAGTTTTAAACCGGTTTAATAAGTTTTGAATTAACGATTTGATAAAAAAAAATCCATATAAACAGAACCACAGTGTGTAATTAAAGGAACATCAATTGGCTAAGTAAAGCTGTCAATTTTTGCAATATATTTAGTTTAAAAACCAAATTCTAAAAAGGATAAGTTAATATTAAAACTCTCTACATGCAGGTAGTGTTATATCAAAGTAGTGTTATATCAATTAAAGGTACAAGACAGGTAGGAAATTACTGTAAGAATATCTCCAGGAGGGCAGGTAGCCAATGTAGCTATAACAGTTTCGGGAGGGCAGGTAGCCAATGTAGCTATAACAGTTTCAGGAGGGCAGGTAGCCAATGTAGCTATAACATTTTCAGGAGGGCAGGTAGCTATAACAGTTCCGGGAGGGCAGGTAGCCAATGTAGCTATAACAGTTCCGAGCAGACAGGTAGCCAATGTAGCTATAACAGTTACAAGCAAACAGTCCCCCCGCCATACAAGCAGACAGTATTTTTTTTGTATGGATATACGGTTTTTTTTTCAATCATCATTCCAACGGGGCTTTCCTCTTGCATTCCAACGGGGCAGTATGGTTGGTGTTTTATTTAATGTTTTTTTTTGTATGGATGTTTTATTGTATGAATATATGGATTTTTTATTTTAATAGTTTTTTTTATTGATGTCATTTTATTGTACTCTAATGATAATATTTTTATTTTCCAATGATAAAATTTTTTAAATTCTGAGTATCTTCCCATTGATTTTTATGAAATTTGTGTTTGATGTAGGAATCGAACGTAAGACCCGTGATTTCCTAAGGTAAAAGAACGACACCTTAATCGACTGAACCAACAACCCATTGAACATATTATGATTTTAGAAATACATCCAATGTATTGTTTCTGGGACATTGCCCAACTGATGTTAAGCGTCACAATATCGTAACAAGTTCATTCCATTGAGCTGGAACAAGTTCAAGCACATTCGATTTATCAATTGGATTTTTGATAGGTGTTAAAAGTGACCTGTTTCGGGGCATTTTTATGGCATCATCGTAAGAATATGCATACCACGATGATTTTGAGATGCATACTAGACAGACAATTTCTTCTGATACTTGGGCCCCAAGTCCTACCCCTATCCCTCAACCCTATCCCTCCACCCTCCCTCCAACCCATCCCCCTCCTACCTCCCACCCTTCCCCCCCACTTTTTTTTTATAGTTTTAGCTTAGATAGCTTAGAGTTTTAGTTAGAGTTATAGTTTAGTTTAGTTATAGTTTAGTTTAGAGTTGTATTTTAGTTAAGATTTTAGTTTAGCGTTTAGAGTTTCAGTTTAGAGTCTTATCTTAGAGTTTTACTTTAGAGTCCTAGCTTAGAGTTTTAATTAGAGTCATAGTTTAGTTTTAGCTAAGAGTTTTAGTTTAGAGTTTAGAGTTTTAGCCTAGAGTTTTAGCTTAGAGTTTTTAGTTACACTTATAGTTTAGTATACTTTCAGTTAAGAGTTTTAGTTTAGAGTTATAGTTTAGTTTAGTTTTAGTTAAAGAGTTTTAGCTTAGAGTCTTGGCTAAGAGTTTTTAGTTACACTTAAAGTTTAGTTTAGTTTCAGTTAATAGTTTTAGTTTAGAGTTATATTTTGGTTTAGCTTTAGTTAAGAGTTTTAGCTTTGAGTTTTAGCCTAGAGTCTAAGCTTAGAGGTCTTAGTTTCGCTTATAGTTTAGTTTAGTTTCTGTTAAAAGTTTTAGTTTAGATTTAGAATTTAGTTTAGTTTTACTCAAGAGTTTTAGTTTTGATTTTTAGACTAGAGTCGTAGATTAGAGTTTTTAGTCACACTTATAGTTTATTTTAGTTTAAGTTCAGAGTTATATCTTAGAGTGTTAGTTTATTTTTAGTCAATAGTTTTAGTTTAGAGTTTACAGATTTAGATTAGAGTCTTATCTTATATTTTTATTATATCTTATAGTTTAGTTTAGTTTTAGTTAAGAGTTGTAGTTTAGTTTTAATTAAGAGTTTTAGTTTTGAGTTTTAGTTTAGAGTCTTAGCTTAGAGTTTCAGTTAGAGTTATAATCTAGTATAGTTTTAGTTTAGACTTGTAGTTTATTTTTAGTTAAGAGTTTTAGTTTAGAGTTTAGAGTATTAGCTTATATTTTTAGCATATAGTTTTAGTTAGACTTATAGTTTAGTTTAGTTTCAGTCTAGTTTAGAGCTGTAGTTCAGTTTTAGTTAAAAGTTTGAGTTTAGAGTTTTACTTTAGAGTCATAGCTTAGAGTTTTAGTTAGACTTATAGTTTAGTTTAGTTTCAGTTTAGTTTAGAGTTTTAGTTTAGTTTTAGTTAAGAGTTTTAGTTTAGAGTTTAGATTTTTATTTTAGAGTCTTAGCTTAGAGTTTTAGTTAGAGTTATAGTTTAGTTTAGTTATAGTTTGGTTTAGAATTGTAGTTTAGTTAAGAGTTTTAGTTTAGAGTTACAGTGAGTCTTAGCTTAGAGTTTTAGTTTAGAGTCTTAGCTTGGAGTTTTAGTTAGAGTTTTAGTTTAGTTTTAGTTAAGATTTTTATTTTAGAGTTTTAGTTTTGAGTCTTATCTTTTAGTTTTATTAACAGTTATATTTTAGTTTAGTTTCAGTTAAGAGTTTTACTTTATAGTCTTAGATTAGAGTTTTAATTCGAGTAATAGATTAGTTTAGTTTTAGTTAGGAGCTTTAGTTTAGATTTCTAGTTTAGTTTTAGTTTTGAGTTTTTGGTTACAGTTTTTAGTTTTAGTTTAGAGTTTTAGTTTAGGGTTTTAGTTAGAGTTATAGTTTTAGTTTAAAGTTATAGTTTGGTTTAGTATTAGTTATAAGTTTTATCTTAGAGTTTTAGCCTAGAGTCTTGGCTTAGAGTTCTTAGTTGCGCTTATAGTTTAGTTTAGTTTCAGTTAAAAGTTTTAGTTTAGAGTTAGAGTTTAGTTTAGTTTTACTTAAGAGTTTTAGTTTAGAGTTTTACCCTAGAGTCGTAGCTTAGAGTTTTTAGTCACACTTATAGTTTAGTTTAGTTTCAGTTAAGAGTTATAGCTTAGAGTTGTAGTTTAGTTTTAGTTTAGAGTTTTAGTTTAGAGTTTACAGCTTTAGCTTAGAGTCTTATCTTAGAGTTTTATTAGAGCTTATAGTTTAGTTTAGTTTTAGTTAAGAGTTGTAGTTTAGTTTTAATTAATAGTTTTAGTTTTGACTTTTAGTTTAGAATCTTAGCTTAGAGTTTCAGTTAGAGTTATAATCTAGTTTAGTTTTAGTCAATAGTTTTAGTTTAGACTTATAGTTTAGTTTTAGTTAAGAGCATTAGCTTAGAGTCATAGCTTAGAGTTTTAGTTAGAGTTATAATTTAGTTTAGTTTCAGTTAAGAGTTTTAGTTTAGAGTTGTAGTTTAGTTTTAGTTAAGAGTCTTTGTTTAGAGTTTTGCTTTGGAGTCTTAGCTTAGAGTTTTAGTTAGAGTTATAGTTTAGTTTAGTTATAGTTTAGTTTAGAGTTATAGTTTAGCTTAGAGTTTTAGTTTATAGTTTAGAGTTTCAGTGAGTCTTAGCTTAGAGTTTTAGTTTAGAGTCTTAGCTTGGACTTTTAGTTAGAGTTATAGTTTAGTTTTAGTTAAGAGTTTTAGTTTAGAGTTTTAGTTTAGAGTCTTAGCTTAGAGTTTTAGTAATAGTTATAGTTTAGTTAGTTTCAGTTTAGAGTTTTAGTTTAGAGTCTTAGCTTAGAGTTTTAGTTAGAGTTATAGTTTAGTTTAGTTTTAGTTAAGAGCTTTAGTTTAGATTTCTAGTTTAGTTTTAGTTAAGAGTTTTTGGTTACAGTTTTTAGTTTTAGTTTAGAGTTTTAGTTTAGGGTTTTAGTTAGAGTTATAGTTTAGTTTAGTTTTGGTTAAGAGTTTTAGTCAAAATATTGGAGTTTTAGTTTCGAGTCTTAGCTTAGAGTTTTAGTTAGAGTTTTAGTTTAGTTTTAATTAAGAGTTTTAGTTTAGAGTCTTTGCATAGAGTTTTAGTTAGAGTTATAGTTTAGTTTAGTTTTAGTTAAGAATTTTAGTTTAGAGTTGTTGTTTTAGTTTTAGATAAGAGTTTTAGTTTAGAGTTTAGAGTTTTAGTTAGAGTTATAGTTTAGTTTAGTTTTAGTTTAGAGTCTAGAGATTATATTTAGAGTGTTAGCTTAGAGTTTTAGTTAGAATTATAGTTTAGTTTAGTTTTAGTAAAGAGTTTTAGTTTAAACTCTTTTTGTCTATAGCTCCTAACTAAAACTAAACTACTCTATAACTCGAACTAAAACTCTAAGCTAAGACTCTAAACTAAAACTCTTAACTGAAACTAAACTAAACTATAACTGTAACTAAAACTCTAAGCTAAGACTCTAAACTAAAACTCTTAACTAAAACTAAACTATAACTCTAACTAAAACTCCAAGCTAAGACTCTAAACTAAAACTCTAAGATAAGACTCACTGAAACTCTAAACTTTAAACTAAAACTCTTAACTAAACTACAACTCTAAAACTAAACTAAAACTCTAAACTAAACTAAAACTAAGCTAAACTATAACTCTAACTAAAACTGTAAGCTAAGACTCCAGAGTAAAACTCTAAACAAAGACTCTTAACTAAAACCAAACTACAACTCTAAACTAAAACTCTTAACTGAAACTAAAATAAACTATAACTCTAACTAAAACTCTAAGCTATGACTCTAAGCTAATACTCTAAACTAAAACTCTTAACTAAAACTAAACTATAAGTCAAAACTAAAACTATTGACTAAAACTAAACTAGATTATAACTCTAACTGAAACTCTAAGCTAAGATTCTAAACTAAAAGTCAAAACTAATACTCTTAACTAAAACTAAACTACAACTCTTAACTAAAACTAAACTAAACTATAAACTCTAACTGAAACTCTAAGATAAGACTCTAAGCTAAAGCTCTAAACTCTAAACTAAAACTCTTAACTAAAACTAAACTACAACTCTAAACTAAAACTCTTAACTGAAACTAAACTAAACTATAAGTGATACTAAAAACTCTAAGCTACGACTTTAGGCTAAAACTCTAAACTACAACTCTTAAGTAAAACTAAACTCTAACTCTAAACTAAAACTTTTAACTGAAACTAAACTTAACTATAAGTGCATCTAAAAACTCTAAGCTAAGACTCTAGTCTAAAACTCTAAGATAAAACTTATAACTAATACTAAACACAACTATAACTCTAAACTAAAACTCTAATATAAGACTCTAAGCTAAAACTCGAAACTAAAACTCTTAACTAAAACTAAACTACAACTCTAATCTAAAGCTCTTAACTAAAACTAAAATAAACTATAAGTGTGACTAAAACTATAAGCTACGACACCAGGCTAAAATTCTGAGCCAAAAATATTAAGTGAAACTAAAATAAACTATAACTCTTAGCTAAAACTCTTAACTGAAACTAAACAAAATTATAAGTGTAACTAAAAACTCTAAGCTAAGACTCTCAGCTAAAACTAAACCTAACTAAAACTCTATAATAAAACTCTGAACTTAAACTAAACTGAACTATAAGTTTAACTAAAAACTCAAAGCTAAGACTCTAGGCTACAAATCTTAACTAAAACTAAGCTAAACTCTAACTTGATACTAACACTCGTAACTGAAACTATTTTAAACTATTACTGTAACTAAAAACTCTAACTAAAACTCTAAGCTAAGACTCTTAACTAAAACTCTAAACTAAAACTAACCTATGACTCTAACTAAAACTCCAAGCTAGGACTCTAAAGTAAAACTCTAAGCTAAGACTCTAAACTGAAACTCTAAACGCTAAACTAAAATCTTAACTAAAATAGAACTTTAAACTTAAACTATAACTAAACTAAACTATAACTCTAACTAAAACTCTAAGCTAAGACTCTAAGCTAAAACTCTAAACTCTAAACTAAAACTATTAACTAAAACTAAATTACAACTCTAAACTTAACTACAAATAAACTAAACTACAACTCTAACTAAAACTCTTAGCAAAAACTCTAAAGTAGAACTCTAAGCTAAAGCTCTTAACTAAAACTAAACTACAACTCTAAACTAAAACTCTTAACTGAAACTAAACTAAACTATAACTGTAACTAAAACTCTAAGATATGACTCTAAGCTAATACTCTAAACTCTAAACTAAAACTAAACTATAAGTCTAAACTAAAACTATTGACTAAAACTAAACTAGATTATAACTCTAACTGAAACTCTAAGATAATACTCCAAACTAAAACTCTTAACTAAAACTAAACTACAACTCTTAACTAAACTAAACTATAAACTCTAACTAAAATTCTAAGATAAGACTCTAAGCTAAAGCTCTAAACTCTAAACTAAAACTCTTAACTAAACTGTCTAGTTGCCCTCCAGTTTTTTTGTTCACTTAAAAAGGGCACTAGAATTTTTAATTTTTGTTCGAATGAGCTTTTTCCCGATATTCTAGGGCTATTGGTTTGATGCGATCACCCATGGGAAAAAAACAGCAAATAAACACACATACGTGATCAGTTTTCTGGCAAAAAATACACAATTCCACATTTTTGCAGATGTGAGCTTGAAACTTCTACAATAGGGTTTTCGGATACACTGAATCTGATTATGTGATTTTCATTAAGCGATCACCCATTCCCCCCTTTTTTGAAAATTTCTCAAAACATGTAAAATTTCTCAGGCGTGTACCTTTTGATGGGTAACACTAAACTTAATGAATTTTATAACAGAGGCAATGCTGTAGCGTTGCCTATACTAAAGGCCATACGGCTCCAATGTTTTATTATTATTATTTTTTTCTCCCCAGAGGCACTTCATATGGGAGGGGTCGTCGTAGAAACTTCAAAGGGGGCTCATTCGCTTGGAAATCGAGAGTTCTAGTGCCCTTTTTAATAGTCAAAATGATTGGAGGGCAACTAGACCCGCCCCCCCCACGCCCATCATTCCCCCAAACACATCCAATCAACATTTTGAGATAGCCATTTTGTTCAGCGTAGTTGATTTCCAGATAGGAAATATATTTTTGAGAAGGAAACTCCCCCACAACCCTTAGGGCAAGGGTTTTAAGTTATGTCCTGGGACCATATAAGGTTTTTATAGAAGGCGTTGTCGTATAAACTTAAAAAAAGGCTCATTCGATTGGAAATTAAAGAGCTATTGCCATTTTTAATAGTCGAAAGTGATTGGTGTGCAACTAGCCCCCCCCCCCTTTCCAAGCCCATCATTTCCCCAAACACATCCAATCAAAATTTTGAGACAGCCATTTTCTTCAGCGTATTTGATTTCCAGATAGAAAATATGTTTTTGAGGAGGACACTCCCCCACAACCGTCAGGGCAAGGGTTTTAAGTTATGCCCTGTGGGCATATAAAGTTTTTATAGAAGGCGTTGTCGTAGAAACTTCAAAAAGGCTCATTCGATTGGAAATTCAAAGGGATAGTGCCCTTTTTAATAGTCGAAAGTGATTGGTGGGCAACTAGCCCCCCCCCCCTTCCCACGCCCTTCATTCCCACAAACACATCCAATCAAAATTTTGAGATAGCCATTTTGTTCAGCGTAGGCGATTTTCTGATAGAAAATACGTTTTTGAGGAGGACAATCCCCCATAACCCTCAGGGCAAGGGTTTTAAGTTATGCCCTGGGGGAGTACAAAGGTTTTTATAGAAGGCGCTGCCGTAGAAACTTTAAAAAAGGCTCATTCGATTAGAAATTCATAGGGCTAGTGCCCTTTTCAATAGTCGAAAGTGATTGGAGGGTAACTAGCCAAACCCCCTACGTCCATCATTCCCCCAAACACATCCAAACAAAATTTTGAAATAGCCACTTTGTTCAGCGTAGTTGATTTCCAGATAGAAAATGTTTTTGACGAGGACGATTCTCCACAACCCTCAGGGCAAGGGTTTTAAGTTATGCCCTGTGGGCATATAAGGTTTTTATAGAAGGCATTGTCATAGAAACTTCTAAAAAGGCTCATTCGATTGGAAATTCAAAGGAATAGTGCCCTTTTTAATAGTCGAAAGTTATTGGAGGGCAACTAGCCCCCCTCCCCTACGCTCATCATTCCCACACACACATCCAATCAAAATTTTGCGCTAGCCATTTTGTTCAGCGTAGTTGATTTACATATAGAAAATGTTTTTGAGGAGGACAATTCTCCACAACCCTCAGGACAAGGGTTTTTAAGTTATGCCCTGGGGGCATATAAGGTTTTTATAGAAGGCATTGTCATAGAAACTTCTAAAAAGGCTCATTCGATTGGAAATTCAAAGGACTAGTGCCCTTTTTAATAGTCAAAAGTAATTGGAGGGCAACTAGCCCCCCCTTACGCCCATCATTCCCCGAAACACATCCAATAAAAATTTTGAGATAGCCATTTTGTTCAGCGTAGTTTGTTTCCAGATAGAAAATATTTTTGAGGATGACAATCCCCCACAAGCAGTAGGGCAACGGTTTTAAATTATGCCCTGGGGCAGATAAGATTTTTATAAAAAGCGTTGTCTTTAAAACGTCAAAAAAGGTTCATTCGATAGGAAATTCAAATGGCTAGAGCCCTTTGTAATAGTCGAAGGTGATTGGAGGGCTACTAGCCCCCCCCCCCACGCCCATCATTTCCCCAAACACATCCAATCATAATTTTGAGATAGCCATTTTGTTCAGCGTAGTTGATTTTCACATAGAAAATATGTTTTTGAGGAGGACACTCCCCCACAACCCTTAGGGCTAGGGTTTTAAGTTGTGCCCTGGGGGCATACAAGGTTTTTGTAGAAAGCGTTGTCGTAGAAACATCAAAAAAGGGTCATTTAATTGGAAATTCAAAGGGCCAGTGCCCTTTTTAAAGTCAAAAGTGATTGGAGGGACACTAGCCCCCCCACGCCCATCATTCCCCCAAACACATTCAATCATAGTTTTGGGTTAGCTATTTTGTTCAACGTAGTTTATTTTCAGATAGAAAATATGTTTTTGTGGAGGACACTCCCCCACAACCCCCAGGGCAAGGGTTTTAAGTTATACCCTGGGGGCATATTAGGTTTTTATAGAAGGTGTTATCGTAGAAACTTCAAAAATGGCTCATTTAATTGAAAATTCAAAAAGATAGTGCCCTTTTTAGTAGTCGAAAGTAAATGGAGGGCAAATAACTCCCCTCTCACGCCCACCATTTCGCCAAACACATCCAATCCATATTTTGAGACAGCTCTTTTATTAAACGTAGTTTTAAGGTCTGGAAATTAGGTCTTTGAGGATGACAACTCCCCCACAGCCCTCTGGGGCTGTGTAATATGAAGGATTTTCCGAATCCTTCATATTATTTTTTATGGAAGGGATACTCGTATACACTTTAGAAAGGGCTCATTTGATTGGAAATTGAAAGTTCTTGTTCACTTTTTAAGAGTCAAAAGAGATTGGAGGGTAACTAGCCCCCCCCCCCCTCCACGCCTTAAATGTATCAGATAAAAAAAATTAAAAATAGTTGAAAAGTTAACTAACAAAACTCTGGCATCGACAAAACCCCCCAGGGCCCGGGGGCATGAAGGGATTCTCGTAGGAACTTCAGAGAGGGCTCATTTGATTAGAAATTGGAAGCTCTAGTCCAGCTCTGACGACTCAAAATCGATCGAAGGGAAAATACCGCCCCCACGCCCTTTTTCCCCACCCCTCCCTTTGAACTAATTATGTTTATACCTGAAGGCCCAATGAGATTTAGAAGGTATTGGTATTAACAAACACTTATTAGGCATCTGCTCTCCTCACTAACAAAGAAACAGAAAGAAACAGAGAGTGTAAAGCAGTGGCGGATCCAGGGGAGGGGAGAGGGGGGCGCTAAAGCAATGTAATTTACTTAATGAACGAAAGATTGCGTTAATTAAACTTGCTTCTACTGCACGTTTATCGGATCAACCGATTTTGTGCCCCCCCCCTAAAAAATCCTGGATCTGCCCCTGGTGTAAGGGCACTATAAATTTTAATTTGTAATTAAATGAACCCCGTTCCAAAGTTTATGCGACCACATCTTCGACATAAAGTGCCCCTGGAAAAATAAATAAGTATTAATTCATTGAACCCTTATGGCTCTTTACTTAGGTAACGCTATAGCATCGCTTCTGACCTAAAAAGTTGAGCAAAAATTTCAGCTTCCATTTTTATGAATACCCGATATTATATGAGGGGAATATGTTTGGGGAGCATATTCCACGGCTGGGAAATTTTTGCTGGGTGGAATTTAACGCGGAGGAATTATCAGCAGGAAAAGAAAATGTTCTCTGAGGGGGGAGGAATTTCCCAGGGGTGGGTTTTCCAAATATGAATTATTCAGGGAGGGGACGACTAAACCCATTCGATAATATTTTAAATTTTACATCTGAAAGTAACGGTAATAAAGAATCAACGGATATGTCAGAGATAGCACTTCAGGTTCCTTTAGACGATTTTGTTCGTGTCTTTTGAAAAAAGACATTTTCAAAAGACAGATTAATTTCATTTGTTTTACTTTCTCTGTGGCTGCTCAATTATGCATGTGCGGAGGGAGACTTCCCCCCACCACTGTCTCCGCTAAGGTTTCAGTTTTTATCTCAAGCCTTAAAAATTAACGTAATGCGATAAAATTATAACTAAAAAAATATATATAGAATAATATATGCACATAACACGGAATAATTAATCAAAGTTGCATATTATGAGTTGAGGCTCACCCAAATGATGGGCCAGGGGGCTCACCATTCCACAATCTATGAAATCAATCCTGCAATAACTGAAAATATAAAGTATTTTTGAGTATGTTAACGTCTTCCACAACTCAAACGGTCCAACATTCTACAGCCCAATGAGTCTGTCTAATCTCCTAAACCAGGAACGGAGGAGATAAGCGAAGTTTTGCCCCGTATTGGATGAGTCTCCAACCTCACCCTCCTCCTCTCCTACTGTCTACGCTAAAGTTTTCTTCCTTCTGCCAACTACGCTGCCCCCACCCCAAAGATTTTAATAAGTTAAATTTTTCTATGGGAAGAACATAGTAAATCTATTATAATTATCCAATTATAATGTTAAAATATATGCTCTGTAATAGATGCAAAATTACTTTGGCACACAAAATCCTGTTACGGTCAATTTCAAACAGTCGTGATCCCTTTGTGTCAGCAAGTGAAATGGTCAAAACACCCTTATTGGAGCATTCTATTCAATTCATTCATTGTTGCCAATCACTGTCCACAAGTTATGCAAGCAATCTTTTGTTCATATATAAGGTTTTTAACAAAGAGGTAATTGTATAGAATTTGAAAAAAGCCTCATTCGATTTAAATTGAAAGTTCTAGATCCATTTTTTAAAGTCAAGAATAATCAGACAATAAGCAACCCCCCCCCCCCCATGCAATAAAAACTTGAAATTTTTTGCAATCATAAACGAACAAAAATTAATTTAAAAAAAAACTTTCCGAAAAAAAAGTTTTTCAAAGAAAAGTAAAGGCCATTTTAAACTTAAGATCAGGAGATATGAATACCTGTTAAAATTCAAAGTCAAAACGACCAGAAATTACTATTAAATAATAAATGAAACTCAAAAAGAACAGAAATTAAATAAACAATCAGAGCAAACAACATACAACAAGTAATAATATAAATGAATAAATAGATCTTAAAGCGAGTAATGCTTAGATTGAATATGAAAATCAAGCTTAAAGCGAAAAAAAATAGTTTGCTATTAAAGTATAAACGAAACTTAAAACAAACAGAAATTAAATAAACAATCAATGCGAACAAACATACAATATATATTAATGTAAATGAATAAATAAATCTTCAAACGAGTGAAACTTAAATTGAATATATAAATCAAGTTTGAATCGAATAGAAATAACCACAAACAAGAATTTGGATATCGCCTAACTGCAGAAGCCTAAAACCTACTGCGTCATTGGCGCTTTAATGAAAACGAATTATATTACAAATGTTTTCTTTTGTACTTAATATTGAAAATAAATATTAAAATTACAGTAAAATTTTGAACTGATGAGCTTTCAGCAATTAATATTATTATACATCAAATATTCAGTTTAATTTATTAGTTCTTTCCAAGATTGGTCAAGACAAATATAGTTTCACTACCAACAAAATTTTGATACTGCACCCTTCTTTAACTGCAAAATCGTAAAGCCTTCTGCGTCATTGGCGCTTCACTGAAAACGAATTACTCTTATATTACAAATTTATTCTTTTCCAGTTCTTACAGCATTGAAAATGAAAATATAAATTACAATGAAAAAAAATCATGAAGTGATGAATTTTTCAACAATTAAGATCGTTATATATCTAACATTCAATTTGATTTTGTTTATACTTTCCAAGACTCTTCAAGAGTCAAATGGTTTTCAGTAAGGCGCCAATGACGCATTAGGGTTCAGGCTTCTGCAGTGAGGCGATACCCAAACTCTTGTTTGTAGTTATTTTTATTCGATTCAAACTTGATTTGCATATTCAATTTAAGTTTCACTCGTTTTAAGATTTATTTATTCATTTACATTAATATATATTGTATGTTTGTTCGAATTGATTGTTTATTTAATTTCTGTTCGCTTTAAGTTTCATTTATACTTTAATAGCAAACTAATTTTTTCGTTTTAAGCTTGATATTCATATTCAATCTAAGCATTACTTGCTTTAAGATCTATTTATTCATTTATGTTATTACTTGTTGTATGTTTTTGCTATGATTATTTATTTAGTTTCTGATCGTTTTGGGTTTCATTTATTCTTTAATAGTACTTTCTGATCGTTTTGAGTTTGAATTTTAGCAGGTATTCATATATACTGAGCTTAAGTTTAAAATGGCCTTTACTTTTCTTTGAAAAACTTATTTTTCGGAAAGTGTTTTTTAATTAATATTTGGAAACAACATAACAAACCAATTATTTTGGTATATCTTTAGATATAAAAATTTTGGCTTTAAAAGTTTCGGTTACTATTGAGCCCTGTCGCTCCTTACTTACAGTTCGTTACCACGAACTCTTTGAACCAGGTAAATTTTCTCAGGTTTAGTTGGTTCGTAATGCAGATTAAAAAAGAAATAATAAATAAATAACAAAAAAAAAATCCAACAAAACCAGCAAACTTTTGTATACAGCATAGGCCATAGGGCTATATGAAGGCATTAGTAGGAGGAGTCGGCGGGGATGCATTTATAGCAGTAGCAATTAGTATATTTGGAAAAATCCCTTAACTTGAAAATCAGATGGCACATTTATCTTATTGTTAGCGAATTAATGACCTTTCTGAAAAGTTTATCAAAAGTACCCACGTTCAATAGGCTTATTGCTAATCATTTTCGTATTTTTTGGAATTCAAAAGGCAATTGCAATTATTGAAAGACCTCCAAGAATACTTATTCAAAACTATTAAATTAATTATTTGCTTATTGTACGTCGGATAACCTTTTTTCTTAAAGGAGTTATAAAGCTGCAAGATTTTTAACTCTAATGTTTTTTTTATCTCAGCTATAATTTTTGGTAGAATAGGAACACCCTAGGCCTATAAAGAGGGAAAGTTAGATCACTAGAATTTGACCATTTCTTCCTATTTTGAAATTAGTCGAGTAAAATTAATTTTGCCGTCGAAACTGCGTTGAATAAAACATATTAATTGTGATTATCCAAAAAGCAATTGCGACTTATTACAATCAGCAATATTGAACGCAGAGTTGGTAGCCATATACAATTTACTTTGCCTCAGAACAAGCTGTCGTAAGAGGGGAATAGCAAAGGGGCTGTTGTTATGTTACATACCCAAGATTTGGTTTCTAGAGTCTGTAGGGCATAGTTCTTATGTAGCAGTGCACCACTTACCGACCGGCTCATTTCTCTCGCTAGTGTATTCCCGTCACCTTTTCTAAAGCGACTGAATGGCAAGAACATTTATAAGGGAAAGCTTTATGTCCCGGCAGCCACATGAACGGGTTACTGCGGATGCTCGAACATTTCTGGAGAATAAAAAGGTCAAGGGTCTTCTTGAAAAGACATTTTAAACGTCAATTTGTTAACGCAATATTTTGAGTTGGTGAATCAATCCATAATTTGTCACTTGATCGTCCATGCATTTGAATGGAGCTGATTTAATAAGAGACAAACATTAAAGCAAATTCATAGCATATTAGATTAGTGAGGTAAATTAACTGGGTACTTGTCTGTTAAACTGAACATTCTCAAGCATTACCTATATTTTGATGAATGTAACATCAAAGAAAACCGGTTTCATACTTACAAAGACAAATGACTTGTCACAGAATGCATTGGACTTTTATAATTTGGGCTATATATTTACAAATCCGGAGGGGTTGGGGTTAGGTTAGGTTATGTTAGAATACTTTACTCCCACCTCCGTCCCCCTAATAAGCAAATTTATAACCAAAATTATCAGGGGCAGATCCAGAATATTTTTTTTGGGGGGGGGGGGGGCAAAATAGGTTGATCCAAAAAATAAAAAATTTGGGGCGGGGGGCAAAATGGGTTAATCGATAAACTTGCGTTAGGAGCATGTTTAATTAACGCAAAATTGAGTTAACTAAGTAAATTATACTACTTTAGACTACGCTAGGGGGCGCACGCCCCCCTCGCCCCACCTCTGGATCCCCCACTGCAAATTATATTATTATATAAAACTAAGCATTGCATAAACTAAAGTATTTCATTATGATTATCTAACTTCACTTTTCGAGGATGTTCTGTTTAACAGACAAGTATCATTAACCGTTGCAAATACATTGATGTCAAAATTAATTTAAAATCTTTTCCACAAAACAAGTTTTTCAAAGAAAAGTAAAGAGCTCCATCATGCCAAAAATGAGCAGAAATAACGTCACGTAATCTTACAAGCGTAAAACTATCGCAAATCACTATTAATAAATAAATGAAATTAAAAAAGACCGGAAATTACAATAAATAGCCGAGTTAAACTCAAAACGAGCAGAAATTAACATGAGTAGGGCTGATACCATCCATGACTTATCAAGACCAGAATATAATTTGCGGTTTAATAAAAAAAAAAAAAAATAGATTGTCAGTTTAATTGAGATATACTGATATTTATTCCTTAAAGTTTTGATTATTTATGAAAGTAAAAAAAGCGAAAACATTTAAAATTTATTTTGTTTTCAGTATATATTTAATAGCAATAGTAGTAGTAGTAGCAGTAGAATTAATAGCAGCCACCTAAGTTTTAGTGGCAGTAGTAGCAATAGAAGTAGTAATAACAGTAATAGTAGTAGTAGTATGAGTAGAAGCAGTAGCATTAGGACGCAAATATTTTGTTTTGGTTAGTTCACCATCACTCACAATAAGCCCTGTGATTTTCAACTTCACACAACAAACTGTTCCTAAGATATTGTTGTTATACCCTTTTGACAACCTGCATACACGGCGTGTTGTGATTCAGTTCCGTTTCCTTCCTCAAAATTCCTTGAAAATTTCACCTTCATAGCCTTAGGCATAGTTGTAATAGTAGTCACAGTAGTAGTATTGATATTACTAGCAATAGTATTGAATATCGGTAGTACTAATAGCATTAATATATTGCCTTTTGGTCAGTAGAAT
Source organism: Artemia sp. Qi Xiang Cuo (assembly GCF_049724085.1). Taxonomy (NCBI): domain Eukaryota; kingdom Metazoa; phylum Arthropoda; class Branchiopoda; order Anostraca; family Artemiidae; genus Artemia; species Artemia sp. Qi Xiang Cuo. Next base: position 52,474,968 of record NC_142795.1, read on the forward strand.
AGCCCTCTCATCAAGTCCTGGAAGTTTCAACTTAATACAATTAGGCATTACTACGACATTGCTCATATGTCCTTTTGATAACCTGTATCTTCATATACTTCTTGAAATTTTCATCTCAATACTCTTAACCTTACAAGTAGTTCCAATAGAAGTAGCAGTAGTAGTAGTAGTAGTAGAAGTAAATGTAGCAGTAACAGTGGTATTAGCAGTAGTGTGCAGATATTGCCTTTTGGTGAGACGATCTTTAAGCATTCTCTGAAAGTTCCAATTTAATACCCAAATAAATTCTTGAGGTACACTACTTTGATAGGGTGGATGCACATAGTGTCTTTTGATTTAGTTCGATTTTCCCCTCAATATTGTAAATTGAGTAGTGTGGTAGCAGTAGTGGTGGTAGATTAATAGCATGCAAATATTGCCTTTTTGATCATGTCCCATATCAAGTCCTGAATTTTCCAAATTAATATACTCCGTTATTCCTTTGTTACACCCTTTTGACAATCCGTATTCATATAATGTGTTTTGGTTTAGTTCAACACTTTCTTAAACATTCTCTGAAAGGCTAGTAGTAAGTATCTATGGAATTTGCGTACTCCCCTAGGAATTCCTATACTATTTGCGTACGCCTCTACACCTTTTCAAAGAGAGTGAGTATCCTCTCACATGGCCTTACATTTCTATGGAAGCTATAGGAAATATCATGTTATTCTATGGGACCTCTACACGTGATTAAACACGTTATGAAACTACGTGCTATTTGCTTATGTCCCGTTGGTACCATTCCAAACGAGCGGGGATTCCCCGCCTGTTCCTAAACATTGCAAAAAAAGATAGCAGGGTGAATGGAGGTTCCCCACACAAATTTGTTTTAACTCCAAGTTTTTCAACCAGACTGGTTTTTTCGAGCTAACACCTGTTTTTTAGGGGGCAAATCAGAGACAACGGAGATATTTACTACTCTCTCACTATCTCCGACAATTTTTGTTGTTGCTAGCTCCGTTTCATTGTGGCAGTGAGAGTGTCAACACATGAAATAATGTTCCATACATGTCCGCTATGCATGTACACACCAGGCAGCTGGTCATCATGTGAGAATTGCACAATGATTGATGAGTATGACGAAAAGTGTAGATTATGCAACCCGTGTAAATTGCATAAAGGATATGCTGTACAAATTAAAGGTTGTAATTCCTGTCATGAAGAGGTGTGTGACTCTCATCCGAAAGGTCACCTATGCTCCAATTGCCGTTATGATAAATGTAATCAGTGGGAGAATACATTTCCCGGTATGATTGGAAAGAATCCTAAGAGTTATTTTAGTTTATTGTTAAAAGATTGATATCATTGTGTTTTTAGATTATTCTGGGAGGAGGAACTGAGCAAGCGATGCAACTCCGGGAACAACAAAAGAATGTGGTTTCTACATCATCTTTGTGGATAAAAAAACTATTAGGATTATAAGTCCACTGATGTTTATTTGGCTTTGACAGACTGTGATTTGCCGCTTGAGGACACTGTTTGTGACATTACTTCACATAAGCAAATTGAAACATGTGAGTTCTATGGAATAAAAAAGAACAGTACCATCTACTATACAATGAAATATGATAAGAGTGAAGTTACATTCCATTTTAGAAAATGGGACCCTGGCATTGCAGTAAATCAGGGTCAGGATGCTGTGAATTCAGATAATCTACCTGCTCTAGTTGTTGTCGACAAATACCTAGTAGAAGATGAAATCTAAAGAGTAGAAAAGTCGTTTTATCATGTATATAAATTTTTTATTAATAAACAATTTAACATACATTTTTAGAACATTTTATTCGTAAGGCACTAAAATCAATATTAAATACACTTGTAAGTATATTTTCCACTAGAAAGTCGTTCAATTGAGACTAGTCAACGTAGATGTTGAGAAACTGCTTATAGGTTTAGCCACGACATTCGAATATAAAAAAGAGTAATGAGTGAAACCCACATTTCTTAGTCGATAAATCCTGCACTCTTCGTTGATTTTGAATAATGGTTTTCCCACTGCTTTCAATGAAGTTGCTGATGTAAGGTGTATAGAATTTATACGATAGACCAAGAAGATCAAAAAATTCAATTTTATTCGCTGTTTGAAAGATGCATAGCCAATGACTAGTCTTCAAAGTCGACGGACTGTTATTAACATTAAGTAGGGTATTGTTAACACTTGGAATTTTTTCAATGAAGTCTGATGGTATACAAAAGGACTTGTACTGGGACATGTATGGATCCATACTAAATAAGTTGATTATTTGGTTTGTGTCCATGGTGCTAAGTCTAGTAGAACACTGCCGTCGGGTGTGATTTCCCAATAGGTTTTAAATTGACTCAGTGATATTAGCGTGAGACTCTTAGTCAGAGCATCAGCAAATTTACACTCTAAACTTACATTCTCTGTTCGTACTATGCTCATATCCTGAGTCACTGACAAGTTCAAAACAATTACCATTCGATTTTTTTGAAAACATTGAATTGGTTATTACATTTGCAAATAATTAAGAGTCATGATCTAGTGATTGAATGTTCAACTCGTACAGAGTTATATAGTATTTTTTGTCAAATTATAGTGTACCGTTGAACACAAATCAATTTGAACACAAGTTTAGATAGACATTTAAATCATGTGTGGATTCAGTCCAGGATCCAACGGCACTGCCACTCTTTACAAAGGCCAAAGCGAGTTTTGATGGGATTTCTCCATTGATAAATGATGAATCGCTATAACTACGAGAGCCGGTGGCAATGTGACGTTGATTGGTGATTGTATGGGGGACAAGAAGTTTAATGTTGTTGCCATTGGTTCTTAGCTTTTCCACTGCCAATGCAACAGAGCTCATAACCTGTTGTTTTCGGACGTGGAGAATTGCCGATGTGATAATGACATTTGCATCGGGTGCTGCAGGAAGTGTTTTTCTCAAAATTAAATTCGATGGGGTCAGCTGTAACTTTATGTCAATCTTGACATAGGGGTGTAGCTATTGGGATATATTGAATATATCATGATATAATTTTACGACTAGAAGGGATTCCGAACCCTAATTGTTTGTCAGCTCGCCGGTAACAACTGCTTCGTATTGTTACTTAGTTCCTGATGATGGTCCTCTCTTACTCGTGTACGTCTTTGGTTTCGCTAGCAGAATTTGTTCGTAACTTGCCTAGTTGGGTAATTAATTGCAAGTCATCACCGATACTCCATTCACGACAGCTTCTGTGGGTGATAACAAGTGGTGTCAAATACAGTTCTCACAGGGTAAAACATTAGCAGTAGGCAGAGTGGTATTATCTGACATTTTATTCTACACGACATTTGGATAAATCAATGTTGATATCAGATCAGTCAAATAGTCTTCATTGAAAAATATTTGAAAGTGTATATTTTCCGAGAGGGGTTGTTGGGAGTGAAACTTTCATAGTAGCCATACTTGACACTTACATCATCATTTCAGCATCGAATAGATTCAATGAGGAACTGATTGATGGATATGATTCCTTGTGGGGGAGATAAATCATCTTAAGAAAAGAAATCCTTCTTTGATCTAACAATCTTTTTCTTCTTCTTCTTATTGGTCTTCCTTGTTTTATTTCTCAAAGTTCTTGTTGGTGTCCTTCACTTCCCGCCTGGGATAAGACTGATGAATGAATGACGCCCACGCATTTTTTTTAATGTTTCCCCATTTTGCCAAGATTTCAATTGTCCACAAACGGTTCCTGCTGAAGATCAAATATTTTCCTTAACACTCTCCTTGAAATTCTTGCCCGACCCCCAGTCCTGTAGTGTGGAGACAGCAAAATTTGATGCAGCAGATACAAGATATTTTCTGGCAAGGGGTAGTGCAGAACGAAATAGCCTAGCAAACCAGCTACCAAGACCATAGCCAGACATTGTAGTACGATCCTTGTAGTAGTCCAATCCATTGCCTATTTGACGTGGACTCAAAGCACCAACATAGCAATCGATATCGGGGCAGACAAATAGAATTCTTCTATTGTTCATTTTAGGTGATTGTGCTATCGCCGACAATGGGTCGAAAATGACATGTAATCACTGCTAAACCTTTTGTTATTGCTAGAGGATCACCCAATTCACTTCTTAGTGTTAACTGACAGAGTTCCAAATACGAAGTGTTTACAGGAACATACTAAAGATGCTTTATATTATAGTGATGAACAAGTTCATGAGTTGTTTTTCGTTCAAGAACACGTAGGAGGGGGACATTTGAATTACCGACTCTCGATGTTTCCACAAAGGATGCATAGAGAAATATGCGAGAGTCCGAGGCGAAACCAGTTGGAAAATAAGCAAAAATAACTTGATCCATCCCGTAAACGGCACCAGCATTTTTCCCATTGATCGTATTCTGTTTAAAGTCAAGAACGTCTCTCAGATTATCACTGAGAACAATTATTTCAGTGGCAACAGTTGAGGTAATGTAAATCCTATCGTGTTCCAATGAATAATTAAAATGGAAATTACCATTCCTAAGATATGATATTTTTCTATTGATTGTACGACACAAATCTGTCATATTATCGTATTCAATATATTTCAATTTGGCATGTGGATATTCGCTAGATTTAACTGCTTCAACCCATTCATAGTCGACTAAGAGTGTCCAATCGAATGATCTAACCTTCATACTATGCACTCAATCCTGTCAAAGAATGTCATTGGTATTTTTGAGAATACAATCGAAAAGAGCCACTGCCTGCACACTGTCAAATTTGATGGTAGGGGAGAGTTCCTTTCAAACACTCCTTGTCGCATTCAAGTTATTGTTAAGAGGATTAAAAACGATGGATTGGATTGTTAAGTAGAACACATTGGACACTTTCGGAAAATTCAATGATAGACCAAGAATAGAACCCGGATTTGTCCCCAAGCAAGCGAAAAAGCGACTATTTCCTACCCCCGTCAGTACGTGTCTTTAATATCTTTTCAATTTGATAGATTTCACTATTATTTTTAAACTTTTGCAGTTCATAGTCATAAAATCCGCCAAGAATATCCTCATCTTTGGTATCGCGCAAACGATAAGTTATGGGTCTAGTGTCTAAGATTTTTGCCACTTTAAAAAGTTCTGTGGACCACAAGTAATTCCCCTTTTTAAAATCATCGGTTTTCTTCTTAATTTGAACATTATCACAAGCATTGAATTTAGTTTTATTTTTGACAATCTATTCAATTGATTGTTGTTTAAGAAATGTGTCAATTGTATCATGATCAGAATGATGAACTTCCGTTGGGGTTGAGTTGGACAATGATCGATGAAGTCGTTGATTATAAATTAACATGATTTTATCTAAATCATGAATAAAAGCCGATGTATTTTTCAATGTACAATATATTGAAATTAAAAGTCGAATAGTTATTATCAATCGTTTGGCCAATGCAGCCTTTATAGGACAATGACTAAGACAGAGCATTGTATTATATTTCGCTAGTACTTTTGCAACATGGGAATTAACAAATTCACTACCGCGATCCGTTTGAATTTTTTTTTTATGAATCCTGTTCGAGAATACTTTCAATGGTCTTATCAACTTCAACGCCTCTCTTTGAGCGCAATGGAATTGCATATGCATAGCGACTAAAAACACTGATTGCAAGTAGAATGTACTTGTACGGTGTATTGTGACGTCTTTGAATCTCATCTAGAGTTAGGAGATCTGCGTGCATTATATACAATGGGAAAAAGGCTTTAGTTTTTCGATACTGATTATCAAGAAATCAATTATTTCTCTGCAGAGTGTAACTTGATTAATTTTGTAGATAGTCTTGTACACTTTTATTGTGAACACCAGTGACCTTGGAAAGAGTTGTGGGTGAACTTAAACTCCCCAACTCACCAATATTTTCATAAATACGTTTCAGGACTTCAACCATTTTGAACGTAAACACGTTGTGTAACGTCCGCTACCCTTTTGTATACTGGCGGTTGGTGGTGATGGTGGTGATAACGTTGACTTGATACGTCTTTGCTTTTGTTTAGCTATCAGTGGTGTGATCGCATTTTCCAAAATTGATTTAAGATCTTCTTCTTCTTCATGTTCATATTATAATGGGGGTGGTGGTGTTGACAATGATGCATGTTCATTTATTTTTTTTAGAATTTGTCCATTGCTAATAAGACTTTTGGGGAAGTTTAATGTATTTAGAAAGTTGTATAGATGAGCGTCAAATGATAAGCGTTCTTTACGATTTTTAACGATATCATAGATTAAAGTAAGAACATTATAGCTCTTGTCCTGAATTATAATCCCTTTCCCACTACTATCAACTTGAAAATGATTGTGACCAATTTACTTGTGATAGGTTAGGAGTCGTGTAAATTTTTCCAGCTAATTTTTGGGCCGTAGAGTATAAAATTTAAAAAAAAACGAATACAAATACTCTTAATTTAATTTCTTTCCATCAGCAGCAGACTCTTGCGAAGATGATTCTTTTTTGTGATCAGTAGCAGCAGCAGCAGTGGCCTTCGCGTGAAAAGACTTACAACTGTTCACTCGTTAAAGTGTGTCTTGAAGTAAAAGCAGTTTTTTATCATTTTCAATGTTATCATTGTCAAGGAATTTACTCAGATTGTTCTCAAAGTGTTCCACGGGTGATAGAGCGAGTTCTATTGGAGTCAAATTATAGGATTTTGCCATTCTCTCACTAGAGAAAACTGTTTACAAGTCCTGCAATTATCGGCAGTAAAAGTGTGAAAAAGCTACCGCCCGCTTGAAGAAGTCGTTTCTTTTTAAAATTCTTTCCTTTGGTTGAATAGACCAAATGACGTTAAATTGAACGCTTTTGCGATCCTCATCTATAAACATATTATGGTATCCGAACAACACCCAAGATCAAAAATTCGAAAAATATAATATATTATATTAATGAATACAGTGCCACTATCGTGTTTGAGTATTGCTTTCATAATCGGGGGTTTTGAAGTTCTTAGAACTGAAAACAGATGTCTATTTTATGTAGTTTCTTCAGTGTCATGATAGGGACTAATAGGTCTTTTTAGTGTTCACGGGGAGATATACTGTAATTTCATTGTCGAAAATATCTGTGACTAAACGCAGATCATCGGGTGTATTTTGATTAAGATGTAATAGGATATAGCAGTGGGGTTCATTAGTTTCCTGATTGTATGCTGAGAGCAGAAATTTGGGAGCGCCTGAATAAATTTGTTTATTGAGTATTAGTAGTGAGCTGGAATCTCGAACAACTCTGTTGATGATATAGGCATTTCAGTTCAAAGTAAGTGTTCGCCTGCCTTTGCTCTCACGAAGGACACTTTATGGAAACAAAGTAATGGCAAAATTATCATGTTGAGAGTGAACAATTGTGGCGTGTCTTGGGACCACTGTTCAATAGATTCTGCCAAATCGTCAATAATCAGCCAAGATTTTGGTTTAATAATGGCAAAAACATCAAGTCCCTGTATGAATTGTATCTGCACCAAACCCGTGGTGGCAGCAATTGCTTTTATTTTATCGTATGACCCCTGCCAAATACTGTAACAATAGTAGATTTTTTTCACCTTTTCCACAAACATTTTATCGCAATTTTTTAATTATTTTAGTAAAGAGTGTTGTTTTGCCCGACATTAACGGTCCACACATAAACGATTTTAATGGTGTTTTATATTGATACATTATCCCTTCAAAAGTTCACCTGGAAACCTAACTGTAGACTATAGTAGTCTAATGACTAAATAATTTCCCTACTAGTCCGTTCAAGAACCAAAAAAATCAATAAAGAATCATATTTCTTGTATTAAAAACAGCAGCAGCAGCACTTTACAGAAAAAAAAACAAAGAAAAATACACTTTTAAATTTTACATTTATAAAAAATGTGATAAGCACTTAAAATAATAATATCACTTTTTTTAATTTGATTGAAATTTTTACAAAAGCACAAAAAAAATCTACTGTAAGTAAAAAAAAGATAACATTGGTAGTGGCGGGTATTGTACCCCCCGCTGGCGGCCAGCCTCCCCCCCCCCCAAAGGCCGCAAGCCCCCCCCCCCCCAAGGTTTTAGAAAAAAAATTACTGGACTTTATTCAAACCAAGACTTTCCCTCTGGATAACACATTCGGCCCGGTCTGAAGTTAAATAGTACCCAAGGGGGAGGGTAGTCACATCGTCTTGACAAACATAGACCTTGTCGGAGATGGTACTAATGGCAATTGTCTCTACATTTACAATCAATGTCCTGTATTTCTGAGAAAAAATTGCTAACAATTTGGCTTTTGGAATTCCATTTTGAAAAATACGGTTCAAATCAATGCCCATGTCGAAATTCTTGTCCACTTTGCGCGTGGACACTCCTTCGCAACATTTCTTAATTTCCTCGTCGTGTGTCTGTATAAACCTTTAGACTTACAATCATAACACTGGAAACCTTGTCACGCCCCGTTTAAGATTAGAAAGTTAAGAGCTAAGTTGGTGGCCGACGTCTCAAGAGCTATGGGTGAATACCATTCCCATCTGATTAGCCCTTTCGTCAGCTATTAATATCATTTTGTACTAAATCATCAATTAGATTTGAAGTTTTTACTTTTAACAGTCGTTAATCCGTGTCCCCGTAGCAGACCTCTACTTGCCCCTTTTCCGGCCACTGTACCCTAGACACATTTTAGTAGAATTCCAAGATGAGCTTGTTAGAGATCTCAAAGATAACACTTCCTGCAGCAATATTTTTATTCAAGACAATACTTCTTTTTTTTCTATTCAATAGTACCATGTCCGGGCCAATGATTGTGAAGGAAGTGTAATTTGGAGCGGCAATAATTCGAGCACATTGTTTGGGATCGGTCACGACGTCACAACGATTCCTATTGCGAACACTCTCACACATTTTGCCGAAAGCCGAATTCAAAATGAGGTTAAAAATTTCTTTTTTGGCTTTCGTTTGTGCTTCTGAGCGAATCTTGACACAGGTTTCAACAAAAATTTACAGATAGAGTTTTTGGCTAATCTTCAGTGTTATTTCAGCATTTGTGATGTTAAACGCTGTTTCACATCAATTTAAAAGCTACGTGATGTAAAACCATATTTTTTTTTGGCAGAAAGTCAGCAGTAAGTTTTTGTTTTGAAGATGACCAATGAATTCCGTACACCCTGACTAAACACCTATTGCGGGGGCTCAAAGAGTCCCTAGTCAAATGTCTATTGATGCATGGGACAATAAAATCCTTTACTGAAACGTGAAGCTCAATTGGTATCTCCCCATCAATTAAAAAAGACCATCCAAACGGTCCATTCTCCTAAACACTGTCAATGTTGGGGAAATGGGGAGCTTGGGGGTCATTGAGCCATTTATAGTCACCGCAAGGTAGTGAATAATGGGACATGGCCAAAGAGTAGAGAGAATTCATATCAAGAAAAACTGCATCGGATTTTGTCCCCTTCTTCTCTTCAGTTGGATCAGTTTCCAAGATATAATCCCCATGAAAAACGTATCCACCCCCCACTGACCTTTCGATGAACAGATGCTGATCATTGTCTGTGATTAGCCCAATTTTTTCCCCGCTAATTTTTAGGATGAGGTCCATCACCAAATGAGGAGATGAAAAATAATACCCCTAAATCGAGATTAAATACTCCATACATTTTTTCAATATTTTTACACCTATTGGGTTACGGAGCTAACACATCACTCGACAAGCGATGCATGACTTTGCCACGCCTATTTTTACACCTTCCCTCTGTCCAAACTTTCTTAGCGAAGTTGCAAACATCGGGGGTGCCCCTACAACCACGTAGCAAAATGTAAAACAAATCAATACAAGGACTAGACTCCTCAATAACTCTCAATAGGAAAAAAAGGTAGTCATAAGGATAGACGTCCTTGACCGTCAACAAATCATATAAATCATTTGGAAATTGTTGCTTGAGAAGGGGGAAAGCGTTGCAGCCGTTATCGTTTTTCTGCACCTGAATTAATTCGCTAAATGATTTGGGGGAAAAACTCTAAGAATCTAAAAATTAAACTTCATTCGTGTACTCATCGGCGGGTTCAACAAATTTCCACATAAATTCCAAAACAAGTAACTTTTCCGAAGATTTAACTATGATATCGTAGGAAAAGCTGTATTTCCCCCATAAATCATCCACTGTTCCATTTTTTTGAAGATGTGCCATTGCTGGTAGCAAATACTTCAGATCGTAGTTAGAGTTATGTATAAAACCGGAAGAAAGAGTTGCTGTTTAATTTTTAAGTTACATGAATTGTGAGCCCACCCCCGAAAGTTACATTTTCCCGTTGAATTGGGAAAAAGTCAAACCTATTTTTACACCTTCCCTCTGCCCACACTTTTTTAGCAAAACTGTATTCATCGGGGGTGCACCTACGATCGTGTAGACTGTCGTAAAACGATTCAATACAAGGAATAGTTTAATTTGACTCCTATCAAATTAAATCAAATTATATACGTTACAACATTGAACTCTACCCAACAAATTGTTCCCTTTTATAGTGCCAGTTGCTCCTTATCTGATAATGTCTTTGGGTAGTTGGTGTGACGCAATCGTGAAATTGCGGCGTTTGCTGTTTTTATTAAAGATACCAATAACTTTTCCATACTAACCTCCTCATCCAAAGCCAAAAAAACTCTTACGGCAGCATTTTATTGTTTGAATCGCGACGGGCATGTGCATAATGACACGCAACTAGTTTGTGACCCTTGGCGGACTGTGACCTTAACGTGGTCTAGACCTCAACCAGTTTTAGGTCGTTAACCGGAGATCCTTTGCGAATGGGTTGCAGAAAATGTCGGGTGTTTTTAAATTGTGTAGTTTCTTCTCCTACGGTCCACATTTCAATACTTGGCTTCTAAAGACTCTCGCAAGGCCTCATATTGTCTATGACTGTGCGCTAAGAGGTAAACGGAGGCAGACAAATGGGGCAATAGAAAAATTCTCCTTTCTTCGTGCCTTGGGATAGAAGTCGACTTATTGCTGTAACGGGGAAAAAATGACCATAGGAATTTACATCTTTGGGGGGCTCGTAAATAACCCAAACCCAATTTTTAACATTATCCACTATCAGTGTTCCCACTGAATATAAAACTCCTTTTTTATTTGGTTTCTTTCCCCCCTTTATAAATTCTGTGTCATACTGGAGAACAACCACCCCCAACCCAAGTTTTCAAATTTGCTTTTGCAAATATGGTTATTTCTTTCAAGGACACCGGATACTTCCCCTCTAAACAATCAAAATTTACTTTAGGGAAATTTTCTCCACTGTTACGAGCAAGGCTCGTAACGTAGTTTCATAACGTGTTTAATCACGTGTAGAGGTCCCATAGAATAACATGATATTTCCTATAACTTCCATAGAAATGTAAGGCCATGTGAGAGGATACTCACTCTCTTTGAAAAGGTGTAGAGGTGTACGCAAATAGTATAGGAATTCCTAGGGGCGTACGCAAATTCCATAGATACTTACTACTAAGGCTCACCTGAATAACCTTCGTCCTCCTTGAAAGTGAAGTTCAAACATGCATACCTTTCTCAATAACATATTCTATGTGTAAACAATGAACGAATTGCCAAACTTACAGTCCTTGTCCTGAAGGCTGTGGGGCGGCTTTCATCCTCAAAGACATAATTTCCAGACCTCTCAACTGCGCTGAATAAAATGGCTATCTCAGAATATTGATTAGATGTGTTTTGGGAATTGATGGGCACCGGGGACGGAGGGGGGAGGGGAGTGAGTCTGTTGCCCTCCATTCACTTTTGACTATTAAAAAGGGCACTATACCTTTCAATTCCCAATTGGATGAACCTTTTTCGAAGTTTCTACGACAACGAAGGGCCATCTCAAAATTTGTATCAGATATATTTCGGGAAAATGCGAGGTGTGGGGGGGGGGGGTATCCACCCTCCGATCACTCTGAATCTTCCATCACTTCTGATTATCAATTCTGATTTATAAGATCACCCTTTCTCTATAAAACTTATATGCCCCCAGAGCATGACTTACAACCCTTGGCCTAAGGGCTGTGGGAGGGGGGGGGGGGTTGTCATCCTCAAAGACATAATTTCCAGACCTTTTAAGTACGTTGAACAAAATGGCTATCTCGAAACTTTGATTGAATGTGTTTGGGGAAATGATGGGCGTGGGACGGGGGTTAGTTCCCCTCCAGTCACTTTTGACTATTAAAAAGGGTACTAGCCATTTCAATTTCCTATGCGGATATTTGGAGAACTTTAATGACACTGAGATGTACTATAACAAACTCAATGTGCTTAGTGTTGGACAACTTCGAGATTATAAAGCAAGAATATTATCGTACCAGTGTTGGAATTGTGTCAGTCCTCAGTTATTTCATGGTTTTTAATAGAGATTAAATAAAAAAACAAGTTTTTTTTAACTGAAAGTAAGGAACGACGTTAAAAGTTAAAACGAACAGAAATTATTTCGTATATGAAAGGGGCTGTCCCCTCCTCAACGCCTCGCTCTTTACGCTAAAGTTTTTTATTGTTTAGAAAAAAAAAAAGTCGTGAGAAAGTCAAACTTTAGCGTAAAGAGCGAGGCGTTGAGGAGGGGACAGCCCCTTTCATATACGAAATAATTTCTGTTCGTTTTAACTTTTAACGTCGTTCCTTACTTTCAGTTAAAAAAACTTGTTTTTTTTTATTTAATTTTTGAACATTTTTGAATTAATGCAGGTTTTGATTTTGGCTCACCGTACATGAATAACTAAAACAAAATTTGTATATTAATTTTACTTTTATTTGGTTAAATGGCTTTCTCGAAACTTGTTTAATTTTATTTACGAACGTTTTTATTAGGAATAAATATACGTAACTTACGAATTAGCTTATGTAACGAACTTCTATATTCATATATTTTTAATACGTATAATAGGGGGCTCGTCCCTTAGTGAGGGCCTTACTATTTAAGCTAACGCTGCAATTTCGTTCCAATCCTTAAAAAACGACCCCCTTAATCGGAAATACCGCAATTTAGAAAAAAAATCAAGTACTAAAGTAATAGGATATCTTTGATTTAAGCATCGAGGCGCCGTATAGGGGGTGAACTCAATCATACACGTAATATTTTTTGTTCGTTTTAAGTTTTGATGTTACTCCTTATTTTCAGTTGGAAAACTTGTTTTTTTTATTATTTATTTTTTTTTTTTTTTAAATAATGCTGGGAAATCCGGCGCCCCCTTCATGACAATTTCCCTTCCCCCATGGAAACTTCCTTCAAGGAAAGATATTTCCACACAACCCCCGACCCACCCATCCCCATACTACCAGAAAAAATCCCCCCTGAAAAAGTCTGTATACTTCCTAATAACCAATAGTATATGTTAACATTGGGTAAAGTTCATAACTTTCAGCCCTCCCCCCGGGGACTTCGGGGGATTTAGTCATCCTAAAGGATATAATTATCATAAATTCAACCATGCTGAACAAAATGGCTACCTCAAAATTTTGATCAGGTGACCTTGGGGAAAATATGAGCGTGGGAGGGGGCCTAGTTGCCCTCAATTTTTTTGTTCACTTAAAAAGGGCACTGGAACTTTTAATTTCCGTTTCAATGAGTCCTCCCACGATATTCTAGGACCACTGGGTTGATACGATCACCCCTGGGAAAAAAAAACAAAAAAACGAATAAACACGCATCCGTGATCTTTCTTCTGGCAAAAAATGCAAAATTCCACATTTTTGTAGATAGGAGCTTGAAACCTCTGTAGTAGGGTTCTCTGATACGCTGAATATGATGGTGTGATTTTCATTAAGGTTCTATAAGTTTCAGAGGGTCTTTCCCCCTTTTTTCGAAAATCAGTCAAATTTTCTCAGGCACGTAACTTTTGATGGGTATGACTAAACTTGATTAAATTTATATATTTGAATTCAGCATTGAATTCTGATTCTTTTGATTTATCTATTGCTATCAAAAGTTTCGGTTACCATTTCTAGAGTTTCGGTTACCATTGAGCCGGGTCGCTCCTTACTTACAGTTCGTTACCACGAACTCTTTCAAAATAATTCATTTCATAGTTATAGTACCCGTAATGCTGATAATCTAGCCACTGAATACAGAAGTTGAAGTAGAGCAGATTTTCTGTCAGATACTTAGGTCCTAAGGATTGGAATCTTCCAGGGAGCATTTGGGTGATAGAGCATCTTGGTTTATTTAAGGGTAAAATGAAAACTTTCTTTTGGGCCTTGGTTTATGGATGTTTTTTGTTTTTTTCTTTTCTTTTCTCTTTTTATGCGTTGATTATTATTACTACTATTTTTTACATGTTTTTTTTTTATTTTCATGATTAGGGATTGGTTATAATTTTGTTGTTTTACTTCGTTTTTTGTTTGTTTTATTCGTTTGCAAGAGTTTTGTTTGTTAAGTGTTTGTTATGTATGTGGTCGCCCAGTATCAAGTGCTTTCATGTCTTTCTTTGGGCAGCAACTTGGATTAATGTTATGTGTTATATCGTTTTGTAATTAAATGAATTGAACTGAATTCATCAATGACATATGCTATTTATTTTAATTTAAACACTAAAATTAATTACGAAACAAATTCTAGGGAATTACGAAAAAGTGGTTGATACCCAGACATATCTTCTTTTTCTCCGTTACTAGCGGGTCACTGGAACATCGTAAGGGCGCTGAAATGGATAAGCATCCGAGGTTCTCAGAGTTAGCGTTTTATTTTCCCCACCACATAAAGGCGGGTGCCATTTCCTCGTTGATCTTATGTGGAAAATAGGAAAGTGCTTATCAGCTACTTTCAGACCTACATTGACAAACTTCGTCGTACCCAAGCCTATCCTGGCTTCATAAGAGCTAGCGATTTTAACCAGACGAACAGACTGTGGGTATCTAGTGCCCTTGATCTGAAGCAGGTAGTTACCATTGCTACGTACCAGAGTGGCAGTACTCTAGACCTAATTCTTACAAACATGAGTGACAATTATTACTCCCCTCGGTCGTTAGGTCCTCTCCAGAGTTCAGATCATTATGTAATTCTCTGGCAAGCCAAAAATAACCAACCGAAGCCAAAGAGAACTAAAGTGACTATTCGTCCGCTTAACTATCAATCAATCTGCGATTTCGGTCGGTGGATCGGGACTTACTGCTTCGACGACCTGTGTTCTATACTAAACCTGAATAGCAAAGTTCAGCAGTTTAACTCTCTTCTGTTAGAGATGTTTCACAAGTTTTTTCCCACTAAAGTTGTAGTGGTAAGTGAATCCGATAAGCCATGGATCACAAGCGATCTCAAACAAATGATCAAGATGAGGTGCAAGCTGCACAGTTCCGGACAAATAGCCGTGGCGACAAAACTTAGAAATCAAATCGTGGCCGTCAATCGTTTCAAGCGAAGAAATTATGTTCGGGAAAAGGTAGTACCCCTTCTCCAAAGTAGCAGTCGGAAGGGGCATTCCACAGTGAAACAAACGACTGGCAAGTCAGTTAACAGTGAGCTAAAAATACCCAAGCCTGACGGATCTCAAATGAGCGCTTCAGACGTAAACGAGTTCTTTGCTGGCATTTGTACCACCTACCCCTCAATTACAGAGGCCGAACTGGTTGATCTCTTATTCGATTGTGAAACTGACGAAATAAAACCGTTTACCGAATTTGCTGTTTTTAAAGAACTTAAAAAACTAAAACCGAATTGCTCTTCCTACCCTGGTGAGTTGCCGGTCAAACTTATTCGCGAATATGCCTTGTTTTTAGCCAAACCATTGGCATCGATCATCAATCAGTGCTTCAGTGAACAAACCTTTCCCGATGCTTGGAAGCGAGCCTATATTCGCGTAATACCCAAAGTTAAAGGACCTAAGACATGTGATCAGTTAAGACCTATTTCGTTCACACCGAACTTTGCTAAAGTTGCAGAATCGTTCATATATCGTGAACTTCTCACGGACATTTCACCGTCACTTGACCCCTTCCAGTATGGTTGCTTGAAGGGATGCAGCACGTCTGTTTATTTAGTACGGCTTTATCACCTAGTAGTTGAATGGTTTGAGTTTGGAAGCTCGTTTGTAGATTTACTCCTGGTAGACTACCGAAAGGCATTTGATTTGATTAAGCACCCTCTTTCCGCCCATAATCTCAAGTCAATGGGTGCCCGTAAATACATCCTCCAAATGGTAGTTGATTTTTTACGTTACAGGTATTAAAAAGTGTACACCTTTTTTTACAAGGATATTGAATCGGACAGGGTGGAAATTACATGTGGGGCCCCACAAGGTACCATATTAGCAGCTCTTCTTTTCCTGGCTGTTATCAACTATGTGCTTTCTGACTTTGACGATCGTTTTAAATTCGTCGATGATTTGTCTGTGCTTCTTAAATACCACGTAAAGGATTCGCAAGCTGTAGCCCAGTTCGACCCAAATTTTTTCGATCAGTTTAAATCACAGTGTACTGCGAACAGTCTTCAAATTAATGAGAATAAATCAAAGGTTTTAAGGTTCAACCCACTTAAACGTGATTTTACCTGCCCCACGACTTTGTTACCTTCTACTTCACGTGCGACTATTTTGGGCGTCACCTTTAGTGTGGACTGTTCTTTCTCCTTTCATGTACAACAGCTGGTTAAGAAGGGACATTATGCTATGCGGACACTGGTGGCGATGCGCCACCTAGGTTTTCCAGTGTATCAGCTGAAAACAGCGTACCTCACTTTTATTCGACCCATCCTTGAATATGCGTGTCCCGTCTGGGGCCCACAAGTTCATCACATGGATTACTTAAGTGATGATTTGGAGGGGATCCAGAAACGAGCTGTAAAGATCATTCTTTGCGACAAATATGTAGATTACAGCTCCGCTCTGAAGTCACTTGAAATACCAAGCCTTCGCGTTCGCCGTTTTCAGCTGATGATTCGTTTTGGCCAGTTTTTATTGTCTAGTCCTGTACATAGGACAATATTACCACCTAAAATGCCTGTCCGCGCAAATACCAGAAGCAAAAGCAAACTTATGCCCGTCTCGTGCCGCACAAACAGACTTAGTAACTCCTTTGTTCCTTTTTTTACAAGTGCTTTTAATAAAATGTAGAGAAGTGTTTTCATGTAAAAAAGTTTTCATTTAAAAAACAGCGCCTTTTAGTGCATTTTTTTAATGTGTCTATGACAGCTGTTTTCATTAAAATGATTCTGATTCTGAATTACCCAAGCAAAATGCTTTCTATCTGCTCAAGAAAGTGCTTCTAGCTGCTCCTTTGTCAGATTGGCGCAGACATCCTGGAGGTCAATTGAAGAATTGGTAGGTAACTGTCAAAATGACCTCGATACCGTTTGGGAATTTCAGAAGTTTGTCAGAAAGTGGGAGAGCTGCTGGTTCTGGTTTGCTGAAGAGCTGGCGGAAAGTCGCAACTAATGGGAGTAAACCATACGAGGTCTTCTACATGCCAAGTGAGGCGTTCAAGTCTGGTCCCACAGCAAGTACGAGTAAGTAAGTAACATTCTAAAAACCGAAATTTTTATAACAATAAATAGATCAACTGATTCCAAATATATAATAGTCATTAAGTTTAATGTTTACCATTAAAAGCTACGAACATGAGAAAATTTGCCTGTTTTTCAAAAAAGGGGGATATACCCGCTAAATGTCAAGGAATATTAATGAAAATCGCACATGAGATTCAGGGTATCAGAAATATCTACTGTAGAGGTTTCAAGCTCCCATCTGCAAAACATGGAATTTTGCATTTTTGCAAGAAGAAAGATCACAGATGAAAGGTTAAAGCTCCAGAATTTCCACCACAAAACAACTAGGCCTGCACAGATTTATTTTTTAAACTTCAGATTCAATAAAAACTTACAAGGTTCATTCCTAGATGAATTTTTTCAGTTTTAAATTTTAATTCTCATCGTAGCCATTCTTTTTCTGTTGTGAGTTTTAATTCTGTTCTAATTAGTTGTAAGATAGTAAATTAGTTACAAAAAAATAAGCTGTGCTTTTCCACGTTTGATGTATATTTGTTTTAGCTTTTCCTTACCCTTTCACACATTAATCAAACCAAGTCCTCTTTTATAGCACTTTTTCCTCATTTTCAAAAAGTCTTCCCGACTCTTTGATAGAAACTGTTTAATTCCATTATATATTTAAAACTATGTTGAATTGCAACCTCGTCAAAGTTTAGTTATATCGTCGACTAGGCACAACGCCTGTTAATTGAAACTTGACTTACTTGACTTAGGTCTTCTGCCGGCTGCTACTCGGCGTGGAGAGTGACGTCTGCCTCCTCCATTCACTTCGGTCCATTGCAAGGGTTTGCGTTTCGCTTGGTCTGATATCTGCCATCATTAGAAACTCGGATACGCTGTCGGACCATCGCTTCTTTGGTCAGCAACAAGGTCACTTCCAACCGGCTTTGACAAGGTAGAATCGAAGATCTTTTTTGTAGGTGATTGCAGCGGTATTCAAAGTAGATGTCCAAACCACCGTAAGGTTCGCTCGGCTGCATGGGTAGAAAAACGGGACTGCTTGGTGAGATGCATCAGCTTCTAGTTACTTACGAAACTGACCCATCGTAGACCTTCTGATTGAAACGCTGACCCAAAATTAAAACCATCCCATTTTCAAACTCTGTCGAATTAAGCTAATAACGATCAAACTTGAGGGGTCTGTAAATCCAAATTGATTGCAAGAGGTTACAGTAAAATGCAAAATAAAAATAAAATGCAAAATAAAAAAGAAGTCTTTCACGGAATAAAATCTACATAAACTGTATTATCAAACTATCTGGCTTACAGCTCTTTAAAAGTTCATGTCATTTTTATT
The DNA here is from genome assembly GCF_049724085.1 of Artemia sp. Qi Xiang Cuo. Classification (NCBI taxonomy): domain Eukaryota; kingdom Metazoa; phylum Arthropoda; class Branchiopoda; order Anostraca; family Artemiidae; genus Artemia; species Artemia sp. Qi Xiang Cuo. The sequence continues at coordinate 52,493,752 of NC_142795.1, forward strand.
AAACTTGTATATATAGTTTTCTTGACCAAAACCAAGTTATATTTTTATTAAAAAAAAAAACATTTAAACAAAGACAGAATATAAGAAAAAAACTTAATGTTACTAAATGAAAGCCTTGAATCTCCCGAATGAGTTGAACAACTGTTTGAGTTCTTTAACAAGTAAGTTGTTATAAACAAACAAAATTTCTTTAACTTTGAAGCGATAGCCAGTCGTCTTGGACATCTGTCACGCCTTACAATCATTAGAGCTTTGGTAGACTAGAAGAAAATATCGGCGAGAAAAGAAAAATCGGTGAACATGTTTCTACAGGTGGTCTCTGGTACCCTTTGATATTACATTAAAAAGAAACACCAAACGCTAGATGGCATTAGGGATTTTTCTTAGTCAACATTATTGCCGGTTTCCACTCTTGTAAGTTTCCCGTATTCTTTGAAAATTTCGAAAATCATTCCCTGGGTCAAAGGTACCTCAAGTCATTGTTAAAGGGGAGGAGAGTCTTAGTTCGTCAGGAAATCGGCTTGAAGCGTTTTTTCTGTATATCATGGGCCCAGGGAGAACCCAGTGCAAAAAAAACATTGAATAATACACTGGCTCGCCTGAAAATGAGGCCCCAAAAATGTTCGTAAAACAGTTGTTTTTTTTTCAATCCGTTTGGAACTTATACCTTTAAGTCTCTAAGCCAAGAGCACTCAAAAAAAAAAAAAATTTCAATCAGCATGGGATTTACATTTTTAAGTATTGGACCAAGGAAACCCTTAATTCATCAAAAAAAAACTGTTGGTTTTCCCTAAAAGAGAGCCCAAAAATGGCAAACGAATTCTCCTACGAATTCAAATCTACATCTGCAAGTCCCAGGGACAAGGGAATCCTAGAGCCAAACAAATTTTTATGTTGGGGTCAGGGGCCCCCCAAAACTGAAATAAAAAGTTTTTCCTGGTCTGTTTGAAACTTATTTAAGTTCTATCCCACTGAAACAGTGAGTAATCCAAAACTTGGGGCACGGTATTGAAATTGTTCTATTTTTATTAACAATTAATAAAAATAGTTTCCTTGTCATTCTTTGCATCACTGGAAACGATTGTAGAGCTGCTGGAGACAGTTGCAAAAAAAAAATCGTCTGGAAGATCTTCAAAAGCTTTGTCGCAACCGTTTGGATGTCGTTGTTGTTGATTCAACGACATTATAGCGTAATTTAGCTCCGTCACGCATTTATCAATCTTATCCACGGACAGTGGATGTTTATCACAAAATCAAAGACTGAACAATTAAGCCAACCGGCTTGTCAATTACTTCAAAGGGGCTTTTAAACACGATTTTTACTTTCCCTATGGTGGAAATCACTTCACATGGTTAATTTCTGTAACACCGGAGGCAAACTGTTTACTCCACTGGTTTAGCTACTTATATCACACCACCTCATTTATTCCTAATAACAGTTACGATCATTATTTTGACATTACAACTTATATCAATTTTACATATGATATATTTTCCAATCTTTACAACACACACATAATAACTATTGCAAATCATTCAAACTTGTATTTCTAATCAAACATCTGGGGGTAGACACAGATACCTTACGAGCCTATGGAGGAGCTGATGAATGACCAGCCCATGATTGAAAAGTAAAAGCACCAACTAGTTTTATAACTTTTCTTCTTAATATTTCACGCGAGACATCATATTTTTACAATACCTTACAACATTGCGGACATCTTCAAATACATTACATACACTATAATTTTGGAAATCAGTCCAATTCCACTTAAAAAAAAAAGCATTTACCTTTGTATGGCCCAGCCTGATTCGAAATATTGGTGTTGCAACTTTTTTCTCACTGTAAATTAAGTCCAAGGGGGGAGGTTTAAAATCATAATAGACCCAGGATTGTATTTGTAGACATTCTTGAAAAATCAGCTTTTTCATAATTTGCCGAATGGACCTCGTAACCCTGAATATTTTCATTTATAGATAAATTTACGTTTAATACTTTAGCATTGCTACTAGCTCATTTAGTTTTATCAGCTGCCTCATCTCCAGCAATACCTGCATGCGCTGGGACCAAGGTCAGCTGAAGCTAGAAACCATCTTTTAGCACATCATCCACTATTATTTCAATCTATTCTGCAATTTCTTTGGTGCCATTTGTTTCACAGTTAAATAAATTATCACTAACAGACAGTCAGAACCTAAAAAAAAATCAACCAATTGTATCATTCAACTTAATATACAAAAGCGCTTTGCAAATAGCGATCATTTCTGCAGAAAAAGTAGTAAGGTTATCGGGCAGTTTAAAACCACGAGAAATACGAGTTTTAAAGACAACAAAAGCGTAACTTGTACCGGTTTCTGACATTGATCCGTTAGTGTATACGTGTATACGTTGGTAAAGTCAGTCCAGTGTATTGTCAGCCTATACCACTCTACTTTTAGGCTTATTATTCCTGTCATCCAAAACTAAATTAACTACATTACTAATTCCATTGATACTTGAAGAAAGTCAATCTGTATTTGGTGTTGGTACCTGGCCACGAAGGCCAGCGTCACTAGTCAGACGAAAATATTTTTAGACTTCAGGGACCAACCGTGGTCTACACTGGAGTTCTTGGTTCCATGTATCAATGCACTGTTTGTATACAATGTGGTTTGTTGATCCCATTCTTTTTAGAAAGTACCGGGCATGGAGGTTATTTCTTCTGATCTGAAGCGAATTGATACCAAGCTCACATTAAATAGCAGGGATAGGATTGTTTTTAAGGAGCCCAAAGCTCATCGGAGAATTTGATTAAAAGCTGTATAAAGTTTCTGTTTTATTTTTTAGTTGTTTCTCTGTATAAAATACTACTCTAGTCCAGTTTAATGGTGATTGCTGCTCCATTTAGTTTTGGCGCACAGGAATATGGAGCTCCTCTCTTAGAAAGGTGGATTGCGTCGATAAAAATTGGCCTATTCTTCAGGCCAAGATTACCTTTAGCACGTTCTCCGACCATCCAAACGGACCTGTTTACGGTGGCCCATTGCAATGTACGTGTCTCAGATCTAAGTTTGACCAGTTCCTATATTTAATTAACTAGGTCAAACCGTCTATCATGTGCATCACTGAGACCAATCTCAACCATGACATACAGAGCAGTGAGATTGCCATACACGGATACACGCTCCTTAGGCGAGACCGTTAACGTAGTGACGGCACTAAATACAGAGGAGGAGGTGTTGCTGTTTATCTACAGAGCCATTTACAATATTCATGCCTAAATATAACAGATTCAGCTGACGAAGAAGCTCTGTGAGTAAGGGTGACCCTCCCAAATAAGTCCGTGATTGTTGGTACCGTATATAATCCTCCAATCTGCCAGGTTACCAGCTACCTTGAAGCCTCCGTTGAATACATTCGGTGAAAGTACGTTAAGTCTTCCATTATCCTCCATGGAGACTTCAACAACCATCATAGCGTGTGGCTTCGCAGCAAAAATACTGATAAGGAGGGGTGGGACTTGTATGATCTGTCTCTCTCATACAGGCTGGAACAAATTTTCAGCTTTGACACGTATTACAGACCAAATAGATCATCTCGTCTCGACCTTTTCCTTATAGATCACCCTGAATCCTTTGAGGTAGATGCTCATGCTTTCACAAGTGACAACGGTGCCATCAATGCACGTAGAAACCTTGGTATTTCGCCTCCAATAAAGCATGAGTGGAGAATCTGGTTATACAAAAGAGATGATTGGGACGGTTTGAGAAACACTCTTTGTTCTCAGCAGTGGATAGCCTTTCTCCTCTGAAGGCTCAGAGAAAGCTGCAGAGAAGTACCAGCAGGCCATAGTTGACTCTGTTGAAAAATATATCCCTTCAAAGCGTATCGAGGTGTCCTGTAAGGACAAACCTTAGTTTAATGTCCAGTGTAAGAAGGCTATCTGAGCAAAGCAGAAGGCACACAAGCGATGGCTACTTTCAAAGATCGAAGAGGACAGGTTTACATTCATCAACACGCACAAGGATACAGTTCATGCGATTTGGCAGTCCCGGGTTCGGTATAAGGAGAATTTGCCAAGATTCAGCAGGCTTCAGCGAAACGTTAGTGGAAAATTGTCAAGGAAGGCTTACCGTCATCCAAAGGGACTTTAATTCCTTCTCTACAGATTAAGAGGACTGTGGTACAAGATCCACGGGAAAAGACTGAAGCTCTTGCTAAGGCTTTTGCCGAATTCTCGAATCTTGATGAAGACGGTGGAGAAGTGCCAAGTTTCTCAGACCAAACCTGTACTGTCCTGGATCATGTGAATTTTTCTGCTCCTAAGATCCTTCACAATTTGTGGCATATTGATGTGATCAAAGCCACAGGTCCTGATAACATAGCAAACGTTCTCTGCGAATCCTGCAGTGCCGAACTAGCTGGACCATTGTAACTGATTTTCCGCATATGTTTTCGCTCTGGAACCTTCCCACAAACATGAAAATCCGCCCGTGTTATGCCTTCCCTAAAGCAAGATGGCAATCCAACGAGCGTGGGCTCCTGTAGGCCTATTAACCTCCTGCCCTGCGTTGGCAAAGTCTATGAGAGTGTCGCCAATAAAACATTTCAACAGTTCCTGGAATCAAATGACCTTCTAGGCGATCGCCAATATAGATTCGGGAGGAAAGGCTCAATATTAGCCTGCCTAGCGGTCCAGCATCAGGATTGGATCCAACTGCTGGCTTGAGGGTTAGACATTAGATTTTTGTCATTTGACATTGCCAAGGCTTTCGACAGAGTATGGCACCGTGGCCTGCTAAAGAAACTCCATGCATACGGTGTTCGTGGATGTCTGTTAAGAGTGATCGAGAGCTTTCCTTCAGATCCTTCACTGGTAGTTCTCATCGAGGTTTATTTTTCAAGAATATTCAGTGAAGGCAGGGGTTTGCCAGGGCAGTGTCTTGGGACCTAGACTCTTCCTTATCTACATAAATGACATGGGGGACAACCTTGCAAGCCCCCTGCATCACTTTGCTGACGATACCACAACCCACTCAGCCATCCCAAAACACGAAGACCCAACACAAGCCCCCTTTCCCTATAAATGGATTTTTATGAAGTCGAAAAGTGGTCTGATACATGGATGATCAACTTTAATGCATTGAAAACAAAGGATCTTCTTATTACCCGATCAAATCAAAGGTGCCGCGTAAACACCCCAGTTTCATTTTCAAAAATGAAACTGTAAAGAGATTCGATGAGCTTCGTCTACTATAGATTCATTTCTCCACCGATCTCTCTTGGAATAATCACTTTGATCGGGTGAGGACCTCCTGCGCAAGAAAACTTGGAGTCACTCTTCACTGCAAAAATCTTCTTCCATTCAGCTCGATTATACCACTTTACAAGTCCTGCATCAGACCCACCGATGAATATGGATGCCCAGTATATGCTGGTGCCCCGAAAACGTTGTTAGCACCACTCCAAAAGATCCGGAATAGGGCAAGCAGGGAGGGCTGTGCCTCTGCACATGACTCGCTACGGCATCTAAATGAAAGGTTTGATGTAGCGTCGATGGATGTTTTCTACAAGTGCATGAATTCGCCTCCCTTAAACGGGCTCTTTCGTATTGTTCCTCCCTTTGTACAACTGACAAGGCAGACGCGAAGGCACACAGCTCGGTCCAATTATATAAAGAAGGAGACGCCAAGAATCGAGTACTTGAGGAACAGCTTCAGCCGGTATTGCACTTCTATCTGGAACAATCTTCCTAGGGAATTTATTCCTGCAAATCACTCTGTTGACTCCTTTAAAAGAAGGCTCTACAGACATTTAAAACCTCGAGGTTTCAAAACGAGGTAATTCAATAGCGGCATAACAGAAACCTTTAAGTACCTGGCGCCGTGAATATAGGAACATTAAAAAGAACATAAAAACCGCTCCTTGAGGAAGGCCTGTATTAGTTGGGCTACAAAAAGAACCAGATGTCTGAGTTTCTGAAGTTATTTCTATTTCCCTTTCTGTCAGAAAATCTTCAGACTATTTCACCACTTGGGGGTTAAGAATTAGGTTCCTTAGTTTCACCATCAGAATAGGATCACTCTATCAAATGCCGCCGCTGTATCAAGGAAAACAGCTAGAGCTTCTTTTCCTAAGCGGAATCCCTGCTTTGTCCGGTTTTCAAGTCTCATAAGACAGACTATTGTACTGTGTTGGGGTAGAAAGTCAAGTTGTTCAGTTCAACTGGTTTTTCAATTGCTGGTAGAATTATCTTTTTCATCATTCTCTGCATTAGCTTGTATAGGCATGAAGTCAAGGCAACGGGGCCATCCCATTGTGCATCACGATTGCAAATATTGAGAATGACCAATGTCCAGTGTACTCTTTTCAGTTAAACCACAAATATCTTATTGATGTTGTCTTGGCAAATTTCTTCTTAATTTGGGTACTTTATCTACTCTTGATTTCTTGGAGTACAGTTTTCCTAAAGACAACTTGTTTTCAATTCATTTCAACTTTATTGCAACTGTAATATTTCTTATGAGCCGGTTTCTTGCTGTGTTTCTTTCTTTGAAAGCTTTCTAAAAACCAGCATTCCACTCTGGTGCGGAGCTTATGGATTTCTTTTTAGATTCTACATAGACAAATATCTTTATACTTTTATTCACTATCACTTGTGTAAACTTCTCATTGAGCTACTCAGCAGAATATGACGGATGGTCGAGCTCCACAACACTTGTTTGTCTAGAAAATCCCGCACAATAGTTGGAGACTTTTAGGGCTAAGCGAGAAATTTAATAATCTGGTGTTAAAGGGTGATCTAGGATTGTTTTCATTGAGGGTAAAAAGATTGGTTAGAATGATAGGATAATGGGAAAAGGTGATTGGTTTATAGAATAATAGGTTAGTAAATGCAGCTTATCTGGAGGGGTTGCAGGATAGAAGGAAATGTTCATGGGCTTCCCAGGTGAAATCAATCTTAAATAGTTATGGGTTATCAGGTGTTTGGAATGAAGGGAAGGGGATAGGACTGGAAGTAGGAAATGTATCAAAATTAGTAAAGGGTGTGCTTGAAGATCAGGAGATTCAGAAATGGCAGTGTGAAGTCGCAGCCTCGGTGTCCCTCGGCGTTTACCGGCAATGAAAGGAGGTCTGGGGATATGCTATTTATTTTAAAACGGGTTTAAACAGTGAAGAAATTAAGGTGTTTATATCAGGGAGGGGTAATTTTCTAGCACTAGGAGAAAGGAGGAAATATTTAGGGAGGGTGAGGGTACTTGACGGTCCTTACTCTTCCCCTCTGTGTGGAGTGAATGGTGAGGATCTGCTTCACTTTATAGCCTTTTGTCCCGAATTACAGGATTTAAGGAAATGATTATTTTTTGATAATGTGGGGACAAGTGAGTGGTTGGTTTCAGTAATGAGATCAAAAAATTATGAGACAATAAGAATGATAGCAAAATATATAATATTGGTATGTCACATACAGATAGATTTTTGTAAAGGGGGTGGGGTGAGTGTTGAAATTATTGTTGTATGTGTGTAAGTTGTTTTCTTGTTTGTTATTTTTTGTAGCCATGGCCCTTGATAGATGTAACATACATCGATCTATGTATGTTAGTTTAATGGTATTGTGTGCTCTATTATGTTTTTGTTTTGTTTTGTAATTTTGCGTTGTTATTGTTATGCAGGCTACTATGCATTGCTATGAGTGTTATAATCATGTGCTATTATTTTGTGTGATTTTCCATTTTTTTTTTTTGCCATGGCCCAAAGCGGCTTTTATTGCAATAAATATCTATCTATCGATACCCTGTGCTTCCACGTTGTCACACAACGAAGACCAACAGTTTTCCTCGCTGAATTGAGGCCTTATAACACGAGATTCTGGCACAAAAATTACAAAATACGCTATTCGTAGAAGTCAGCGTTTACAGCCTGAGCTTCTGGAGCAAATTCAAGAAGCATAATGCCTTTCAGAGGCAGTACTCCTAAATAAAGAAACACCTGATTTCAATGTATTATTTTTATATACCCCCCCCCCCTCGTAGGGAAGCCCTAGTCATAAAACTCAGTAGGTAGCTCATTCAATTAAAATTTCAAGGGTCAAATTAAAGGGTCAAAAATGATTTTAAGGCAACCAGCCTACCTCGCATTCCTTTTTTTTTGCTACCTGGCACCCCTGTAAGCCCAAGTAATCCTATTAGAGTTTTGGCATAGCTATTCTGTTCAAAATACTCAATAGGTTCTGATTAGGTCTAAGGGACGGTATTATCTCTCAGACCCTGGGCAAGAGCCGTAAATAATGCCAAGTTCCACTTATTTAAACACAAGTTTTATTTTAGAGGCTTGTTTGACGTTGAGTGAGCGATTGGTTAGACACTTTCAGGGATAGGCTAGTTCTGTCGTTCAAGAGGACCATTTTTTATATTGATGATGGGGGGAGGGGGCCTGAAAATGTGAAATTAAAATCCCTGGGGCCAAAAGCAGCCCAACGTGCCCCAAAAATTGTTTCCGGGATAGGCTTCTCCCCCATTAAAAATGAAACCTAGAACAGAGCCAACAAACTTGTTTTTCGATCGGCTCGAAACTTATATCCTCAAGTCCATGGGCTAAGGGGACGACGAAGCAGAAGAAAAATGAAAAAATGTAGGTTCCTCATCAGAAGCTGGGCCCGACGAAGGGCTAAATAATCTTTTCTTCAGCCACTTCATAGTGATGCGCTGGTCCTAGAAACTTGAGAGTTAAATTTTGATTAAAGTTGAAAATTTTAGTACACGTTTTAAGGGCCGAAGATGATTGGAGGACAACCAGCCTCCTTTCATATTCTTTTCTGCTATTCATCCCCCCGTAATCCCATGATATTGGATCAAAATTTAAGATAGTCATTTTATCCATAAGCGTTGAAAGGACTTAAAGTATGTCACCGGGAGCCATCATCCCCACAGTCTCAGGGGCAATTGCCCTGAATTAAATAAATTATGTATTTTTCACAGAGTTAGTACTGTTTAGTAGAAAACATGGCCATGATGAGTCTTAACTGACTTATAGAAGTTCTTAGGGACCGATCTCTTTCCAAAGACTCTCAGCGTTTCTGAAGGGTTATACTCTGGAAACGAAGGGCGTACCTGAATAAATAAAAGATGTTATCTTCACCTGAGTTTACATATTATCTACAATTTCTTGCAAGAACAAGTTGGAACTTTCAGGGAGTCGTGCTGAGAGAAGTGAACCTTAACTTCAACTTGAGGGGAGAGCAGGGGCGTAATTTGTTATGGGGCAGGGGGACAACTACCCCTGCCACCTCAGTTCTCCCCCTCCCCAGCTGAAATTTAGTTCCTTTAAAAAATTTGCAATACTAAGATAAGCCTGCATAATTCAAGAGTCCACAGAAACGGGACAGTTTTCTTTAGTATATCTTTACCTTTATGGTACTATATGACTCATTTTTCTGTTTTCACTGTCATTTACACTTGATTTGGGAAAATTGGCTCCAAATTTGTCCCCCCCCCTAGTATTTTGACGAAATTACGCCACTGGGGGGAGGCCAGAGGTAAATAGAGATATTCTGTTCATCAAGGCAATGGAAATCACAACTCTGCAGCGATGTAAATTGAAAGACACCATATTCGTCCAGGTTCTAAAGAACGGTTCAATGAATTAAAATCAAGTTGCCATCAAGCCATGGCTAATTGGAGAAAAAGCCAAGGCAGATAGTCTGAGTGAGAGGCAGCAGCTGGAATAAGCCTTTTTCAGGAATGTACAAAAATTTTTGTCATTTTCGTTTGTTGATAGATACTCTATAATCCATCCATCCATCCTAGGGCAGAACTAAGGTAGATAGTCATAGAACTAAGAGATGATCGAGATTTTTGGGTTGACTCATGACGGACAATGTCGACTGGACTAGTATGCAAAAGGGGGACTGAATTTGCTTGGACTCACAGGCGAACAAGTGACCAATATCTAAATAACGGCTTAGGAGATCGAGCTGAAACTTTTAGGAGGAGATGGCGGTCAACTGAACTTCATAATCAGACTTTGGGGAAGGACACAGGTACATCTAAAGATATTGCAGGTACCCAAGCTATCGGAATAGTATATTTGCAATGTCTCGCGAACAGCTTGAGGGATGCAGCTGAAACTTCCAGGTAATGAGGGAATAAGAAGGCAAAGGGATTTCAAATTTTGTATGAAGGCGGAGGGGTATTGTTTTAAGATATATGTCTGTATAAGCTGCTATCGGAACTAGGATTTATTCATAAATTTATATACCCCAAGTATTATAGTAAAAATAGCGTATCTGCAATATTACTGGAATGGCTTGAAATATCACGTTGAAACTTCCCTGGAGGATATGGGGAACCACGTAGACCTTAAATTTTGAGTTGGGGGGGGGGGGGGCTAAAGAAACTCAGATTTGTCTTAACGTTTTCCTACCACTAGCCTCCATAAATTGTATTAGCCTCTATTCATGGTTAAGTAGCGAGGTAAAACAAAAATTTTTTTTTGCTAGGTGACCAAAACAACGTATCTTCAATATCTTTGAAATGGCTTTGAGGATCAACTAATAACTTCCAGGAAGTGCTGCTGGGGCATTGAAAATCGAATCTGAAATTGAGTGAGTGGACAGAAGAGGAGGGTTCAAAAAATTGGTCTCCGGTCTCTTAAAATTTTTGGCACAACTAGCCCCTCATAGGCTAGAAACTATTCCTGGCGAAGTAGAGATGTAGATCGAAAGGAACTACACGTTCTCACGTTGTCAAAATAGAGCATTTGCACTACCTAAGGAACAGCTTGGGAGATCGAGCTGAAACTCTCAGAGGGTGTTGGAGGGCAATGGATTTTACCGACAGGTAGGTAATTTTTACCAACTAATTTGGTGATATTACTATTAAAATTATTTAATTCTTAGTTTTTTACGGACTGATAGTTTTTTTACTTTCACTGATTTTTTGTCATATAATTCCACAGCTTATTTACCCTAATAAAAAAATGAGCCAGTAAAATAGTGGCGCTTCATATCACTATTTTACATTTTGGGATCGACAGGTGGGAATCAAGCTGAGACTTTCATGACAACCCAAACCGTGAGGCCCTGTCTACAATGTCTTGGGATCGACAGGTGGAAATCAAGCTGAAACTTTCATAGTTTTGAGGTGTTGTGGAGGAGGCAAGGGGATTTCATATTATGTGTATAGAGGGAAGAAGTGTGGAGGGACAAACAATGTGTCTCCTATCCGCCTAAAACGTTTGTCCCTATTCATGGTGAAGCAATAAGGTAAATAAAAAGTCAGTATCCGGGCTATCTAAATACCGCATCTGTAATATCTCTGGAACGGCTGAGGGAATGAAAAACTTTTAAGAAGATTTCGGAAGGGAAAGCGGAACTCAAATATTAAGTTTAGGGAAAGAGAACGATAATTTTCCCCCTCCCCCTTTTTACGCTTCAAACTTATACCTAAACTTATTGGTCAAGAGAACACTTATGCACAGAAAAACTTGAAAAAAGATCACCTTGCCAGAAAAATGGCTAAAACTCTCTTAGTAATTAGCTTGGAGTCGCAACACGTTTGTTCAGTCCAGTTACTTGACTGAAGCATTTTTGATTTTTCCAAACTAACAGACTAAAAGATTCGGAATGCAAAAGAGCTGGGTGTAAACTCATTGTGACAAAAATCGCTATAAATGAATAAATGAAACCCAAACCGACCAGGAATTAAAATGAGTAATTACAAACATAAGGATAGCAGCTATTGCCATACATGAATAAGTGAATCCTAAAACAGAAAGAATTTAAATGAACGATAAATTTAGGCAATATAAATTGCCGAAACGTCCAGAAATAGATATCATTATACATTATAAACAATCAGTCTACTTTTACTGATTTTTCTAGCAATCTCGATCATCATAGCGATTTTTCCCTTTTTTGACAATTAAAAACCAGAGTTCAAAGTACACACAATCATCAATAAAATACACATAACATTCAAGCCGTTTGGAGGGCTTGAGAGGGGGTGAGGTAGTACCACTCTTATTGGTAGTACCACATTATCCTTTTGATTTTTTGTGCTGACAAATAAAAACACACTGCTCGAAAAACAATCCGTTTCAATACAACGTAAATGAAATCCTGGTCCTTAGTAGGTTTAGCAAACGCTCTGATCTTCTTTCTTGGAAATAAAGAAGTCCCCATAATAAACAAGATCACTGGAAGCAACTAATGAAAGTAGACTTATTGTTTGATATATAACAATATCAATTTTGAGATGTCTCAGCAAGTTTTGATTTTTCAATGTTACATTTATAAAAGGGAAAATATTTAAAATATGTTTCGCTTTCAGTACAGCGCAAACAACACTACAGCCATTAGAAGGATTACAGGGCGGTAGACCAGCTCCTGTTTTGAGGCAATTTCAGTACATTTTAGGCTTGACTTGATTATTCACTTGAAATTTTTTTCATTTTAGAATACGTTAATTCATCTACAGCAAAAAGTGCTGTAAGTGGTACGATCATTCATTTTAGTTTCTGTTTGTTTTGTTTCACTTAATTTCTTGTCCGTTTTAAGTTTGATTTATTATATGACTTGATTTCTGTTCGTCTTAGGCTTTAAAGAGCCTCTTCACTTTTCTTTGAAAAATCCATTTTATGGAAAACGTTCTGCAGATTAATAGAATAAAAAAGGCAATGAACAAGGTCTTGACTCTATTGTTTTGTATGCGGAACTATTTGGGCTTTAATTCTCCTGGTGAGTTGTATGAAATAGTTTTGAACTTAGTTTGATGATCCAAATTCAAAGCGCCTTGTCTTGTCGCCAGTTACGAATTTTGACACGAATCTTGGATCCCTCACTGCCGTTCTATGCATGTCTTTTGAATGGTCCACTTTTCGTTCAGTCATCAGAAAGTAGGGCGCAAATTAGACACCGACAGTCAAATTCTGTTCAAATGCGAAAAAACTATGGTTTTAGAGCTGAAGAAAGCTTCTCGATTCGTCTCACTGGCACACAGCGATCCTTTCGTAGGAATTTAGCTATTTTTTGCAAATTGTCCCCATTTACTGTTGTTCTCAATGTACCTGACTACTTCGTCTTCTATACTCTCCTGGCCGTTATGAAATTTTGCAAAGTACCTAAAAACAGTCTTACAACTCATGACCTTACTGCTTTAAACAATTTGAATCAAAACAAAAGTTTCAGCGGCTGTCTTGCCCAGTTAAATGTTCACTCGTAGTTTCAAAATGTTATTGCAACAAACACTGAAGAGACATTGATAGTTCAAGGCCAATAGATAGGGCAGCAGACACCGGATACAGTTTTAGTTGGTAAGTAGGTAAAAAGTAGCCCAACATCAAACACTAATTAATTTGTGTAACAGGTTGCAACAGCAACACCTTGGACCAGTAGATATACTCACCATTTATAAGTGACAAACTTTGTATTTGCAGGACTTAGGGCCAAGGGTAACTCAAATTTGCAAGTACTTTGATCCGCCGACAATACCAGCCGCCCAAAAAAGGGTCAAAATTTCGTTCTTAACACCTTGAAGTATATCAGTAAATTCTTGGGTCAAGCCAATCCCAAGACAAAATTGGCAAAAAAAATTTTGTCAGTCCAGCCCCTTTTATCTAGGTAGTCTTTGAAATTTTTCTTTTTTTTTAGTTATACCATCAATAAATTAGATGCAGACGGATACATTTGCTAAAAATGTATAAGAGATGCTTAAACTTTTAAAGTATATGACTGGTTTAAGTGAGTTGAGTAAATCCCATTTTTTCAGGTATTCATTTTCAACAACAGCAATATACCCACATTCTTGATGCGAATAGGTAGGCTCCAATTCCTCTGAAAATGGGACATTTTTCTTTTCTTTTTTTTTATTGATCGGAGTATTTTCGGTAAGCCCAGACCAAAAGGAGTTACTGGCCTTGGAATGTTTTGATCATCCCACACCAAAAGGTTAAAAGATTTGTGACGCCTGAAAATGGACTCGAAATCATTTTCGTATCTGATTGGCTGTAAACTTACATGAGGATACCCTTGGTCCAGTGAAAGAAGAAAACAAATTTTGAAAAAAAATTTTTCTTTGACGCCACTGAAGTCCCCTCCTCCAGCTCAGACATTTATTTAGGGGTACAAATTTTCAGGATGAGTATATCGAACCAGTGGTTGCAGAACATATATAAAAAAGGTACACTCAAAGAGATTTTATATTCCAGTTCGTTTTTTGAGTGGCAACGACATTGCACCTCAATAGACTATCGTTTCCCCCATTTTTGGAAAAATATAGCCAACATTTCCAAGAGCAAGAAGCATGAATTATAAAATCAAGAATCCTGTTTAAGGTACCAAAAACAAAACTTAAAACATATGTTCAGATTTTCAAAACTAAAATAGGTTTGGCAGTACTTTTATACATAAAATTAACAAAAGTATAAAAAAAGGAAGAAATGGAAAAACTAGACTTGAGCAGTATTAACATCTACTTCTTCCAAGTTACCTGAAAGATAAAAACAAACGAAATAACTGAAACAATGTTATCCCTTTATTGATACCAGTACTAATAACATGCACTTAAATAAGGTTATGCCCTTACACAATTATTCATAACCAAGAAAAACAACAGCCAAAATGCAACGCAATGCCTTAAGAACAGTCACGGATGGGCAAGGCGTGATCAATAGGTGAAACAGGTTTAAGAGGGGGGAGGGTGTTGACCCTCCTAGTAATAATTACCCTGGATGTGATACCAAAAATTAATAAAATTAAAACCGATTTTTTATGAAAAAATTAATTTACTTTGAATGATTTACACAGTCACGCAAAACTTTCTCCCATCCAAACCCCTGCATCCAGTTGCCAAGGTAAGAATTGTTTTCTAGACCTACTTTCTGATATTCAAATTTTTAGGATATTTCGTTTGAGCATACACGTTCACTTTAATGCTAGGAAGCATTTGTGAGCAATGCACACATTGTGCCCACTTTGTGCCAAACTAAATTAAATTTGATTTAAAAAAAAATCCTATCAAAACTGAGCCGCATCCGTATCTTTAAAATGGACATATAGTGAAGGTTAGCTGGTCATAGACCTTGGTACATTGTCTACAACTGCTTACTGGCATAAAAGAAGACTTATATACTTGAAATAACACCCTAAAAGTTGAATTAAAAAAAGTGGATCTGTAGAAAATAGAAAGTAAAAATTATGAAACATCATATATAAATATGAAAAGAGTAATATTACTATTAAAATTCACTGAAAATAAGGCTCCTGGCAGAATTCCTCCTCCTCACCACCAATAATAAAGGCACAGAGAAGACATATTTTCGAAAATCAACAGGAATAATACACTAATTTTTACCTCCCCCTTATCTTAAGGATCAGTAAGAGTTAGGATGCTTTGGCATTAACATAAGCTCTTTGAGGCACCTGCCTCCAACCCCAAGCGTACTAAAGGATCCATACCCCCTCCTTCATAATAGTTGATGCGAGATTACACATCCTTGTACACAATTTTATGAAACATGAAGCAAATTAATTTAGCTAAATAAAGCTTAGCCTTATTCAGGCTTAGACTAAATGGCGGTATATATAGAGATTAATTCCTACCTCCTCCTCCCCCCTACATAGGATTAATCACTAACCAGGATTAATTCCTACCCTTGGGCATTCAGGATTAAATGGTGCAATTTTCAAAGTCAAGTCACTCTTGGAGGCTATTTTTTCTTAAATAATGCAAATTTACTCATGTTAATATTTCAACTTAATACCTTTAACCGAGTTGGAATCAGCATAAAGTTAAGATTCTTTCGATAGAAATAATTGTTGAATTCAGCTCCATTATAGTTAACGAGCGATTCTTGACTGAGATATTGGTTTTAATCTCATTTTCTTCAAAACTCTGTTGGAAAATTCAGATAAAATCCTTTTACGGTAAGCTTAAAAAAAAATGAAAAGAAAACCAACAGATGTGCACGCCTCTTTCTTTCAATGTAACGCAATAAGTACAGCAATTGTTTAAAGACATGATTTTTATTGCTGACCGTTCCAAGCTTGTTTTGGTCAACTTCTGAGCAGTTTACGTATCTCTTTATTCGAATAAGACCCAGAAGGAATTCTTAAGCCAAGCATTTATCTCAGCCCCCAGCCTGATATAGCTTAGCTAAGCCCGTTTACTTGTTCGGCTCCGTTGACTGGCTCCATTGATTACGGTTGAGATTCAATTTACTTTTAAATTTAAGAAATATTAATGACTAAAACTCACCCAAGACTTCTAGGACGAGAGCGTCAATATAATCTTTACTGTTCTTATCCGGTCTATACCCAGCTTCAATTCGAAGCTGAAAATCAGGTCCATATTCTTCAAAAAAATCATGTTCTGGAATGTCAACATCTAGTTTCTGTCCTGTAACCAGTGCTGTTAGATTAGTCCAACAGCGAGCAGTATTGGCTTTGTTATAACCACCTAAAACAAAAACAAAGGATGTTTTTCTGTTTCAATTCCTGCAAGTCTCAGTGAAGCTTATATTTCAAGTTCAACGTGAATTCACTAATTGTAATTGATGAATGAGTGTACTATTAAAAACGATAATTTTCTTCAAATGGCTTGAGATATATAGGCTAAACACCGACTGTGGTGAGGGATTGGCAACAGCTACAGAGTGGAGTACCATGATTTATGAAATAAGTTTTAATTTTAACCTGCGGAATTTCAGTAATATGCCGCAAAAGCAGCATAAATCCTCACGAGCTAAATTCAATATGCGAAGTCTCGGTGAATAAGTGCAAAAACAAGATATAGCCAAGATGTACATCAGCTCCTTGCAAAGTGAAATAAATCCAGACCCGATAAAAGTGAGCTATGTCAAAACCGACCAAAAGACATACTGAGTCCTGCTGCGGTTTACAAGAATCCAAGTCCAGCCTTCTGAATAGTTTTCGCTCTGACTGAAATTCGAGACCCTGAACAACAATACTTGTCAGTTCCTTCCATTCAAACGTCATATTATTTACATTTTCTGGATATTTATTATCCTATAACGCCCATCAGGTAAGTTAATAATCCTAACTTAATTTTTCAAACACTCTTGAATTTAAAATGCAATCGCTGTTTTACATGTGGGGGAAATCTTCCAGTGTAAAATTGTCGGGAGGGGGGAATTTTCCGTGGCAAAATTGTCTGGTGGGTCAATTTTTTTTTTATTTCCTTTCTTTTGAAATCACAGCAACGCACGGCGGGTAAGCTAGTAACATTAATAAATCCCAAATGTCTGAGACTTCCAGGAATGAATTTCATTATACAGCCAGTCTACTTTCATTAATTCTTTTCAGTAATCTCTATTTTTAATTTTGATTCATCTCCATTTATAAGAAGGCCTATAGGAAACTGACACCTAAATAGAACTTTTAAAACACTGATTTGTAAATTTTAAAGGAATCTGTTTAGTTATCAGAATTGATGTTTTAAGTTGGATAATGAATAAATGGTTTACAAACTGATTTTGGGTAGATTCAAAAGGGACGGATTTAAAAGAAAAATATGCATATCAGATTAATGAAACATATTTCATTCTTTCAAATATCAACATAATAGAGTGATAAAAAAAGAGGTATAAAAACCTAGAGGTCCAGAGAGATCTAGCAGTATCAAATTTTTAATAGATTTTTTTATATTTTACTTTTTATACGAGTTTATATTTGCTCGTTTAAAGTTTCAACATCACGCTTTACTTTTCTTTGATTTTTTTTTATTATTATTAATAAATTGAAAGATCCGATAGTAACAATGTTTTCCTGTAAGCAATATGTGCTTTGAAATGACTGACTGAAACGATTCAATAACTCGAGAGCTCCTTATGCGTTTGATTGTGCGCAAAAAGAAATATGATTAATATAGAACATAATTATAATTCACGATCAGTATAAGGAGAATTTTCTGTTACATTAAAAGAAAATCCCATGGTCTTAAAATAGCCAAGAGATAGCGTGTTGCATTTTGAAAAGAACCACCGGATACATGAGCACGCAAAAAGTTTTCACTCTCCTGCATTTCTTGTTTCAGGAGATCTTTGGAAACATTTATTTTGCAAGCCAGGGAGTGTAGGATGGTGCAATCACCCCATCCCCAGGAAATTAACAGCCCTCCGTAGAAATTTACTTTTGCACTGTTTTTAATTAAAGTATACACAAATACGTCTAAACAGAAAAAAACAGTCGTCAAAATTTTAGCCTACGAATCTGCAATCCATCGAGTAAAAGATGATCAGAATTACTGGTGACTTCCCTCCCTCTCAAAAACCCTAGATCTGCCATTGGTTATATTCATTTTAGAAATAATAACGAAGCAAATTAAGAGGTCTTAATAAAATAAACCAATCATTGCCACAAACAGCGTTTCTTAGCGTTTAGATATTTGGCTTTATGATGCCTTGGCAATAAAAAACAACTTCGATTAATAACTTTTAAACCTAACGATCGCTAATTTGTTCAGTATTGATTTATGGATATAATTATTTTCTTTCTTAAATGCAGTTATTTGATTCTACTGCCAAGAAAAATATGTATTGCAGCCAAAGAGAGAATGTTTTGTTGCATTAATTTACGGCTATCATGTTAATAAACAAGCATAGGATCTATATTTGTTTCAAACTTGCACTAATCATCCTTGCTATTTGTTGGTATTAATTTATGAGTCACGCAAGAGAAAAATAATTAGACTTAAAAAACATCATCTCGATCTCAAAATGCATGTTCATCTAATTATGCTGAAGCAACGCGGATTGACTAGTTTCAAGGGGTATTGAAGAGATAATTATTATGCCACGAAGAGGCTGCGACCCGCTGAGGCAACTCTGATGTGTGTAAACAGGTCAATAAAATATAAGTCCTTAATGATTCCTCATAATCCTCATAAACGAAAATGTGAAGAAAAAAAACAAAAAATTCTCAAACTGATGCATCCAGCTCTTGACACTAAAATGTCCCTTTGCGTTTTTTCAAAATTTTACCTATTAATCCAGAAACTATTTGAATCAATGTTAACACTATTAAATAAACAAAAAACAAGTCCTTATTTAATGAAAGTAAGGGGTTATATTAAACTTAAAACGTATAAATTATTCCAAATATGAGGGGGTGGGGAGCCCCCTCCTCAACCCCTATCTCATTGCGCTAAAGTTCTTTAGTGCTTAAAAAACACTTCTTATTCGAATTCAGCGTCCCCTGTGTTTTAGAAGTCGTTCTTAAGTGATGGAGGTATCCGAAGGGTCCTATACCAAATTGTTTCCTCAAATCGTATAGGTTTAAATTCTTTGCATGATTCTGGTATTTAAAAGCTGCAAAGTTCTTTTAAAAAAAGTTTTCTTGGCGAAAAACAAGGTAAAGTCCTGATAAGATGTAAAAATAAACCAAACCCTGGATTCGGTGCACAAAAAAGCACAGTCCCAACTAGGTGTAAAACAGACCTAAGTATTGACTCTATATAAAAAGAGGCTTAGTCTAAGTTAAGCCATTTCGGTGACGCAGCGCAAAAACAAGCTAAGTTCGAGCAACAGACTGTTTCAGCGCAGTATTAATATAAGTTCTGAATAAGTGCAAAAATAAGTAGGCTAGGCTACTGAAAAAAAAGAGCAAAATAAGAGACATTATCTGACTCGATAAAAATTATGTAAGTCCTGACCGGGCACAGTCCTCACTAGACTCATAAATGAGCGAAGGCCTGACTTGGGGTAACGAAGAGCTAAGTCAAAGCTATATTCTATACTCTCGTACTGCCAATTTTTTGCAGAAATATAAGCCTGTAGCCCCTTGATTAGATAGCTAAAAGTTGGATTTTAGAGGCTAACCTCTGCAATTGCGTTTTTAAACAAGAAAAGAAAAAAATAATTTAAAAAATATATATAATAACAATAGTTCCCTTTTTTTAAGAACCAAAGAGGCAACTGGAATAATCATTGGAGCAATCGATTTAGCTTTCTTGAATAACCGGAATGGGCTATAAATGTCAGTATTATCTAGAATGTCAAGTGACACATTTTGAATTATTATAGTCAACCTGACCAAGATAAAACTCCGAGTTCTCTTGAACAAAAGATTAGTTATCCTAATTACCTAATTGTCGGATCCAACCTGACAATTAACCATTGTTTTCGTTTTTTTTTGTTTTTTTTTAGGCGAACTCGGCCGAGTTGAAAGGATACTATACCAAAATTTCACAGTGTTATACTGAAAGGATACTGCAAGCTGGTTTTTGGAGAATTTTCATTTTGACGAAAGTGGGCCCCGAGTGATAACTGGATTTATTACATAAAAGGGGCCCTTGCGTGTAAGTCTCACTCAATACCTTTCTAGTTTTATTTAGGCAGTGCGGTATTAATTGGTAGCAATATGTCAGTGACGAAAGACCATTTCGACCGCCGTATGGACGAGCTTCAAAGTTTGATTTCAAAGCTCCAAAATGAAAATAAAGTACTGAGAGCAGAAAATAAATTTCTAAGGACTGAGCTGTTTCATGTCAAGACTACTGCCCTGTGATCGGAGATGTACGCTCGAAGAAACAACATTCTTATTCACGGTGTTGAAGCTCCGCAAGGAACAAACATACCCCGAGAAACTGTAGTAACATTTCTTCAGTCTGAGCTTGGAAGTACAGATGCTAATCAGCTAAGTATGGGTATATTGTACCGTATTTCTAAGAAGACGGCTCCCTCCCAATCAGGAGCTAGGCCGAGCCTTCGAATTAATTCAAATAAACAGAAAGCTATCGAGCCTGTCTTTATTAACCTCTCAGACACTGAACGCTTAGCTATTATGAAAGAATGTGGAAAGCTGAAAAAAAACGGGTTTCAGTGTGTCGACAGACTTGCCAGCTGAGCTCGGTAAACGAAGAAAAGAACTACTAGCGCTCGGGTACAAACTAAAAAGTTCTAAATCGGCAGCAGAAAAGGTTGCAGAAACTCGTGTTGTTCAGCGAGGAATAAGACTGTGGTTAGAGGTAAAAAAGACGCGAAATTTACAATGGAATAAATCTCAAGATGACTGCTTTGATCCGCTAAAGTTGGCAGTACCCACCAAACCGGACGTTACTAACTTTGATGCTTAAAATGATTTTAGTGTGATTTGTTTGTTGTTGTCTGATAGTTCCGCCTGCTGTAGTCAAAGAGATGAAGGAAAAATATGATAAAATTAGTTAAGAGTTTTTTTTTATTTTTTTTTTTTATTTATTATTATTTTTTTTTTTACTATTTGTTATTGGGGCTACAGCAGCGGAAACGGAAAAGATTGTCATTGATGAATTAGTTTTTTTTT
This sequence comes from Artemia sp. Qi Xiang Cuo, assembly GCF_049724085.1. Lineage (NCBI taxonomy): Eukaryota > Metazoa > Arthropoda > Branchiopoda > Anostraca > Artemiidae > Artemia > Artemia sp. Qi Xiang Cuo. Next base: position 52,515,027 of record NC_142795.1, read on the forward strand.
GCCGCTTGCCGAAATGAGTGATTTGTTTTCCAGAAATGTTTCATTTTCCAATTTTCTGTGTTTCTTGTGTTAATCCATGTTTGTTTACATCAGTTGTTTGTTGCAGTTTCAATGAAGTTCATTCGAGTGTGTGCATTTCTCACGGCTCTCCGCTTTGCTCCAAGATGCGACCACATTCCCCAGAGAGTTTTGGGTAAGTTTTGAGTTCCTTGTCTTCGTCCCCGAGGCCCACTATCTTGCCAGCAGCTAAAAAAAATTAGAACAGTTAGAAAAGTCGTTCTTAAATTTGGAAAAAATTTTTGATAGAGTAATTAGTAATGAAAATGATTGTTCTTTTTTTAGTGAAAATAAATTTCCTCGAAGTAAATATATTCAGTTAATGAGTATGCCCCAGGGATGCTCTGAATCTCAGCGCAGTATAGTTAAGCTCAACTGCCAAGGATTATGTTCGTCACTGACAGATGTAATGACCATGTACCGACAAATACGACCTGACGTTCTTGGACTGTGTGAAACATTCCTGTCGAGGCAGACTGACATCCTGGTATATATCCCCGGGTACACATCGAATTTTGTACACAGACAACAGTCAGCACGAGGAAGATTGGTACTCTATACACAGAGCGAATACCCAGTCTGTGTTAACGGCAAATTGATTCGAAATTGAGAAGGGACTTTTGGGCCACTTTTCTTGATATGTTCTGACCTTCGCAACGAATATAATCGTTGACGAATATTTACCGACCACAGTCAAGTTTTATTTCTTCATTTACGGAATATTTATTGGAAACTCACCAAATGATTGAAAAACAAACTCATGATGTGTTCATTATGGCTGATTTCAACATCAGCTTAGCCTATCCCCTAACTCCGCACACGAATCATCTTCTTACTTTTATGTCTGGATCTAATCTTTACCCGTCAACAACTATCCCAACGAGAGTAACTGAGAGTACTCATTCACTAATAGACAATATTTTTTCTACTCTACCTCCACTCTCGGCTTCAGTAATCATCAGTGACATGTCAGACCACTTCCCCTTATGTACAATTTTCAAAACAACAAAGGCAACAAGGTCATTTTCAAAAACTAGAGATTATATTCCGGTTGTAGATCTGAGTTAATAAAACTTACGGTTAATTAACGAATAATTGGAAAAAACGACCTGTGATAGAGTTATGGATAAAGTAGATCAGAATAAAGTATATGAAATTTTAAACATTACATTTACAACAATATATGAAGCAACTTGTTTCAAAGAAAACATAGAGAAAAGCAGAAGAAAAAACGAACAAATTTTCCCGTGGGTTACATAAAGTTTACTCAGGTGCATCAATAAAAAGAATAATCTTTGGGCGAAATACCGTAATCTACCAAATATAGCTAGCCTGCGGAGTTATGAAATTTATAAGAAATGCCTACGGTCTGTTCTCAGAAAAGCTAAAAGGGATTACTTTAATCAAAGGCTAGCCGAAAGTGGGAAGGACGGAAGGAAAGTATGGAAGACAGTCAATTCAGTGTTACGACCGAATAACCAACAGCCTGAACTACCATCCAAAATTACGGTTGATGGAAAAACCTTGACTGAACCAGCACAAGTTGCAAAAGCTCTTTGTACCTTCTTCGCCAAAATTGGAGAAGAAACGGCTAACACAGCGCTACCCCCCAGAAAGTCCTACAGGAACTTGATGGGCCCAGCGTGTGTCAAGTCGATGGCACTCATTCCTGTAGATTCGACGGATGTTTCGATGATTGTCAAAGGCTTGAGGGGAGCATCTGCCTCTGGATTCGACCGCGTCCATACTAAAGTGTTGAAGGCAGTATTGCCCTCCGTAGTACAACCTTTAACACATTTGGTAAACCTCTCCTTGGAGACGATCGTGTTTCCATCACTTCTCAAGAAGGCAAGAATAATTCCCCTCCACAAAGGTGGCCCTCAGGACGACCCGTCTAACTTTCGACCCATCTCTATTCTTTCGGTGTTTTCCAAAGTGTTCGAAAAACCTATGAAGAACCAACTTTACATTTTTCTTGAAGCTAATGGATTCCTCAACCAACCCCAATTTGGATTCAGACCAGGACACTCGACGCAAGATGTCCTGGCATCACTAAGCATATTCATTAATAAAGCACTTGACCTGGGATACGTGCCAGCTGCTATTTTGCTTGACATAAAAAAAACCTTCGACAGTATGGATCATGGGATTCTATTAGGTAAAATATAGCACATTGGGGTTAGAGGAGAGGCTATACGATGGTTCCGGTCTTACCTTAGTAGTCGACGTGTTATTATAGGAGATGATCCACTGAATGACAGCGTTGTCAACTTCGCTGTGCCGCAAGACTAAATATTAGGCCCTCTGTTATTTCTGGCTCATGTGAATGACCTAAGTCGCGTTCTGAACCCTAACTCCAGGACTTCACGTTGCTGCAAGTTATGTTGCTACCCAGAAATTTCGAACAACGATCATGAATCGGATGAACTTGTGGCGTTCGCAGATGACACTACAATGGTATCCTGTGACACCGACATGTCAGCGCTCCAGAGTAAACTTGAGGTCATCTTAGAAGAAACTTACATTTGGATGGATGCCAATCGATTTGTAATAAATGTTGACAAATCTTGCACTCTCTTCTTCTCAAGGATTGGACCTCTTCGCCCAGAGATATCGGGAATAACGACTTCTCGAGGAACGATCAGACGACCGAAAACTGGCTGTGCCAGGTACCAAGGTGTAATCCTTGACGAAAAGTTATCCTTCGTACATCACATCCACGCTGTGCAGCTGAAGCTCTCCCGTAATCTTTGCACTATCAGGAAATTGAAAAACCCAGTCTCTCAACATACCCTTTGTGTTCTTTATAATGGACTCATCAAGCTCCATCTGTAGTGTTGTGCGTAAGTTTGACAGTCAACATTCATTTCCCACGTGAAAAGGCTTGATTCAATCCACAACCATGCCCTGAAAATAATTGGAAATATGGATGATTTTCTTTCCCGTGAATCACTTTATCATTTATCGTGCTCAGTTATCGTTTTTAAATTTTTCTCCGGATTACTTCCATCAGCATTCCACAGTCTATTCCAGTTGGTATCAGACCAACATCCTAGGAACACGAGATCTGCCTCAAACCTTCTGGTGAGATAAATACCTACAGTATGGTCGGATTTTGCACCGGATCTGGCGTGCGCGATAGTGTGGAACATGCTTCCACAAGAACTGGGATGTTGGAGCTCTCTTGAGTATTTTAAAATTTATTTTAAAAAATATAGTATTGAATATTCATTAAATAGAGTTTATTAATAATTGAGATTTTTTTTTTTTTTTTTTTTTTTTTTATTATCATTATTATCTCGGTTTTTTTGTTTTTTTGTTTTTTGTTTTTTTTTATTTATTTATTGATTTTTTTTGTATGGTTAAGGTAGCTGTGCTTTTGGGGAGGAAGGGGGGAATCTCTTAGATAGTGATTTGTATGGTTGAGGGATGTGGTTGTGTTGAGGAGTAAAGCGGGAGTCGTAAAGCATGATTAGGAGGAACCGTTATTTTTTTATGGGACTCAACGTGCATTTTTTTGCATAGAGAAGTTTATTTATTTTTATTTATTTCTATTTGTTTTAATTAAACCCGATTGAATCTGAATCTGACCCTTAAAAAGCACAAATGGAGACTGAAGCTGCTATAAAAAAAATAAATAAATAAAAAACATGGCAATTTCGACTGAAAAAAACACAAGGAAGATCTATCTTTAATCAATCCCTTGGGCAAAAGAAAAAATTCAAATCTAACGTTGCGTTTTCTATAAACGATTTTTTCCAAAAATGTGCGTGTTCAATATTTAAATAACCCCAGGAAATTATTGAAACTCTGAAAAAATACTTAGTTCTTAGTTCCCTTAGGACTTAGTTCCCTTTTCAGACAGACACAATTGTTTCCATTTTTCCAATTCAGACTTCTTCCAAAAATGTGTATTCTTTCCATTGGAAAATAATAAACAGGGCCTTTCAAACGGGGTTAAAACTTGATCTCGAATGTCTTTTCAGTACTTTAGCATCTTGAATAGACTTGTTGAGCGATTAAACTCACAAGAGAAGTTGTTCGCTAAAAAAGTCAGCTATAAACTAACAAGACAAACAAAATTAATAAGAAAACAGAATAACAGACACAAAAAAACACATAGAAAAAGAAAACACAAACAGACTATTAAATGTACTATATATGAGCTATATTGGAATGTGAAAACTAAACAGCAAAACGCAAAATTCATAAACAAATTATAATCATCTCTGTTATGCCATATAATAGCCTACTTAAATCCGAAGGAAAATCATAATAATAATAACCCAGATTTAAACTTAGATCCATCCTGGGACATATGCACACTGGACATTCAAATAATACATGTTCCACTGTTTCTTCAATGCCACATTAACAACTTGGGGAGCTTAATTTTGAGATTTTGAGGAGAAATGAGTATAAGCAACAATGACCAGTAATAACGTGGGATAAATGATAAGATGGGTGACGGTTTGACGCAGTAATAAGGTCATTAGAAGATGGAAGAGATTTATTCTAACATCGATATGCTAAGCCTCTTAAACCTTTGTTTTATGATAGAAAATAAAAAAAGCTTTTAAACTGAAAGTAAGGAGCAACATTAAAGTTTAAAACGAAAAGAAGGGTTTCCGTAAATAAGGAAAGCTGTCCCCCTTACCAACACCTCACTCTTCACGCTAAAGTTTTTAGTACTTAAAAAAATTGTTCTAATTAAAATCTTCTCTAATTAAACGATCCTTATGCTTGAGGAGTCGTTTTGAAACCTCTACAGTAGGGTTCTCTGATACGCTGAGTCTGATGGTGTGACTTACATTGAAACTCCTTGATATTTTGGAGGTGTTTTCCCTCTTTTTCAAAAATCAGGCAAATTTTCTCAGGTTCGTAGCCGTTGATAAGTAACATTAAACTTAATGAATCTTACATGTTTGGAGTCAGCATAAAAAGCCAATTCTTTTGATGTATCTACGTACTGTTATCAAAATTCTTTTGTTTAGAGTTTCAGTTGCGATTTGGCTGGATCGTTTCTTACTTACAGTTCCACGAGTGGTTTTAACCAATTTTGCCTTAGCCACGTGAAAGCTGGTATTATTTTCGCACTGAGCATTGATACCAGCCAGAAGCACAAAAACACAAATTTGAGAGAGCAACTTAGGCTCAGCGTATAATCAGAGACTAGTTCAAAGGAATCGATGGAAGTTATGGGCTCTAACAAATTAATGTGACCTATCCTAATCTGAAAATTGTTTCACTGTTTACGACACTTGACTTTTTAGCATATACAATTTATTGAAACGCAGAGGACGAATTAATAAATTTCATCTGCAGTTCATGCACATTAGATAATAATAATAACAATACATAATGACAATAATAATGCACATCCTATAAATAAATTAACTTAAAATTACCTCCTCCCAGAATCATTGTCGGAAGTTTCAGGTCTAAGACAATTTGAAGGCATTCTTTATAGGCTATGTCGGTTAAATTAAATACAGCACCTAGTGGGTCACCAGCCAGTCCATCTGCACCACATTGAATTACAACCACACTTGGTCTGAAATTCGTAACCACTCTTGGCATAGTCCTGTAAAAAAAAAATTAAGGAATATATTAAAAACATAACAGTTCCTGGTTCCCTCAGGTTGTCTTCAGCAGCACAGGCGTTGACATCTCCGGCTATAGAGCTTGAACCTCATACACATTGCAATCAGTTAGTATAGTTTTCACTTGGGTGGAGGGAATCAACAATGAAAAAGATCTCATGTCCTTTTTTGTCGTAAAATTGCCTAAAAGTCCGTATTTTCATGTAAAAAATTATATTCTCGGAAGTTGTTTCAAACTTTAGACTCTCTTCTGATTGCACTCACGATAAAAAATCAGCTCAAGATCCTTTTAAGGTTTAGTCACTTTTAGTGAATACAGCATCATGATATTTGTCGTTCTTGATCTTACGATGTTATTATGGATTTCTGCCTGTTGCTAACTGTCATAGTTGATGACTATACATACATTACTATGAATGAATAAAAATAGCTCAAAACGAACAAAAATTACAATAAATTACTAAATGAAACCCAAAAAAAATTTAACGTTAAAATGAATAAGCACATCAAAAATAAATATATGGTTGAATAGATAAATCCTAAACCGAACAGAAACTAAAATGAATAGTTCACCCAAAAGGAACAGAAATAACCACAAATAGAAGTAAAGCTACTAGCCCCCTTCAACCCTCCAAAGGCAAGAGCGTCATTTGTGCTTTACTAAAAATAATTTGCATTTCAAGTTTTGTCTTTTTTATTAGTGTTGTGTTGTAATAACAACACATAACAACATAACAACATTAGTCATAACAACAACACAACAATAAAATACTATCATAAGAACAATCAAGCATTGCAAATGAGACCAAATGCAAGCAAGAGCATGGCTAACCCCTCTTCCTCCCAACCTTCCAAAAGGCTTGGATGTCATTTGCACTTTACTGAAAGAGATAGAACAATCTGGTCTTTAGAATGCTTATGAGGAAGGGCGATAGTCTTACTTTCTTTTGTCATAATTTGTGTTCGTCTTAGGATGTATCTATTCATCCATACCAGTATCTGTTCGCTTTATGTTTAATGTGTCTATACTGCTTGAATCCTGTTTGTTTTGGGTTTACTTGATCATTCATTTTGAGTTCCATTTATTCATTCAAGGTAATTTCTGCTAGCTTTAAGTTTGAATCATTATTTGACTTTACTTCTAATCGTTTCAAGTTTTAATGTAGCTTTTCATTTTCACTTCTTTTTTTTTTTTTTTTAATAATTAAAAATTCATTTTTACTTTTAAAACTTTTATTCTACGAATAAATTTCTTTAAATTAGTTTCTGTCACTTTTTTAATTGACAAAATGCTATTATTGGTTAATTCTTAGAATATTTAAAAGACTTTTCAGCTTTTCTGCTTAAAAACTAAAATGTTGAAAGTAATTTAACTTTTTGGAAAATTTTGAATGTTTAGTCGAAATACTCTATAAATAATTCTATAAAACAATTGTTGTTTCGGTAACTGAAAAAAAAACTAATGAAATGTAGATTGAGAGTTTCAGCAATTTTGCATAATATATTTTGTTTTCAGTAATGCACAAATAACGTTCTGATATTTAGAAGACACAGGTATTGCTCACCCTGCTCCTGATTTTGGGAATTTCTGTTCACTTTCGATCTGATTATTTATTAGAATTTCTGCTCATTTCGGGTTTCATTCATTTATAGATAGTATATAATTTGGGGAAATTTTCTCAGGCTCGTAGCTTTTGATGATTAACATTAGGCTTAATGCATTTTATATATTTGGAATCATCATAAAAAGCCAATTCTTTTGATGTTGTCAAAATTCGTTTTTTAGACCTTTGTTAACTTTTAGGTCGAGTCGCTCCTTACAGTCCGTTACCACGAACTGTTTGAAACAAAAACATATTTTTTTCCTCCTATTTAATTCAGAAAATGTAGAATAAACCTTATATATATATATATATATATATATATATATATATATATATATATATATATATATATATATATATATATATATATATATATATATATATATATATATATATATATATATATATATTTAAATAGTTTTTTTTTTTTTTTTTTTTTTTTTTTTTTTTTTTTTTAGAGTAGAATATTTTTATTTATAACACGTACATAAATAAATGTCACAAAACAGCGCACATGCCTGGTGGCATACTTTAGCGCTGAAAATATTGCCAACGTAAATACACAGCCATTTTCTAACTAAATTTTACAACAATGAAAAAGAAAACCCTAATGAGCAAAATGCTTAGCATGTCATAAGATATTTCTTCACCAGTCTTAGAAAATGTCCCTTGTTGCTGCATTCTCGAACTGAGGCTGGAATTCAGCTCCAGATTTTTGGGCCAGTGTGACGGATGCTGAAACCCGCTCTCGATGTCGGGCAAATTTCGCACGAAAAGTCAGAACGATGTGTAGTAGGATAATTATGAAATTGAGAATTAGTTGGAAAAATTCTGTAGAAATTTACAGGTAAATTACTATACTGATAATCGTGACAAATACTAGAGATAGAAATTAAATGAAGTTGGTCCAAAGAGAAAATTCCTGAAGTCCCATATAGGTGTCTAACTGAAGTTCTGCAATCAACATTAAAAAGAATCCTCATTGCTTTATTCTGAAGCATTTGGAGAGATTTGAAAACAGATATAATATATAAATATATATATATATATATATATATATATATATATATATATATATATATATATATATATATATATATATATATATATATATATATATATATATATATATATATATATATATATATATATATATATATATATATATATATCATATATAGTATAGCATATATAGTATAGCATATATATAGCATATATATAGTATATATATATATATATATATATATATATATATATATATATATATATATATATATATATATATATATATATATATATATATAGTATAGCAAAGCAGCAGTGGGTTTGAAAAACTCATTTTTAAACAGTTTAAATATTTTGGACAATTTCTTTGTATACTCAGTTCTACAGGTAGTTTCGAAGAAATTGTTTTCGCTTTTGGGAATTTTGATCCCATCGATCATCTTTTAAAGACAAGTTGTTTTTGGAAAAAGGAACTTAGAATCCCACCAGAAATGTAGAAAACACTGCAAATAATAACGAAAAATAGATATTAGATTGAAAATTTATATTTCTATTTAAACCTATAACAACAAAAAATGTGAAAAAAAGGAAACAATTTTATATTGGAAAAAATATTCAAAAGTTATGAGTTTAGCCTCCTATCTCCCCATCCTAACTCTTTCTTGAGAAGAGTCATAACCAGTATTAACGCCAAATTTCATTTCAACTTGAATGTATTCTAGCAGAAGAAGCCTATCAAACAAATCAAATTATTTCAGGTTGTGTTTGGACCAACAAAAAAAAGAACAAAATTGCGATTACCTTTTGAAAACAGATATGAAAGTCCCATCCGAAGCTCCTTCTTTCAGAGGAATGTTTACACAAAATCCTTTTCCTTTGCCACAACCAATTGAAGAAATGGCTCCTGTTCCCGGAAAGTACCCTTGACTCAAATGATGCACTGAATAAGTTAATACTGTCCGAGTAAACGAAAAAGCATTCTCAACACCATCTCCTGAAAAGAAGTAATCACAGTAATAAGTCTTGTGAAACGGGTGATTCAGCAAAAGACAGAAATAATAGAACATTTATTTTCTCTCATGATGCATAAAATCGATTCAAATTGTGCCAATTTGAATTTAGAAATGCTTCCACCGTTACAAAAAGGTAATATCGCTTTGAGCAATACTTGAAAACTTCACATTAAAGTAATATTTTCTTTTTCGGCAAAAGAGTCAATATATTGTTAATAGGTAAGTAAAAAGAAAAGTCAAATCCAGCATTAAAAAGAAGAAGGAAAAAAAAGTTTCAGTGTTCCAAATAACTAAGTGAGACATGAATAGGTAGTTGATAATAAACTTGTTAAATAACCTCGTTGTTCATTTGCAAAGACAACCATGTATCTAAAGCGACTACGAAACTAGCAATGTCAGAGACAATAATAAAACTGCAATATTATTCCAAATGCATTGGCTGCAATGTCAGAGACAATAATAACATAGTAATATTATTCCTAATACATCGGCCGTCACTCAAGACATGATAGCAAGTGCAGTCCATAAGGATCAATTTCCTGTTTTTGTGTTTATAGCGCAATTTTACAGTAGCTGGACGCAGTGTCCAGATTTATAACTGAGGTTAAGATTCCCTTGAGATATGGCTGCACCGATTCATTTTTCAACAGCATGTCGAAAGAACGATAAAAAAATCACAGGCAATGATTTGCTAGCTAAGTATGATCTGGATAGTTATTTAAGTTCTCAAAAGAATGGGGCAATATAACTAGATACTTAACTTCATCGACTTGATCGATTTGGACACACACATCCAAATGCAAATTTCCCTTTACATTATGAAATGTTCGTGTTCGTGTACGTGTTCAAGTTTCAAGCCATTTTGTTCAACGTAGTTGAAAGTTCTGGAAATTAGGCAACAAAGTTCTGGAAATCTGGAAAATATGACAACCCCCACAGCCCTCAGGGCAAGGGTTGTAAGTTATGCCCGGGGGGCATACAAGTATAGAAAGTGTTGTCGTAGAAACATCAAAAGGGCTCATTCAATTGGAAATTGAAAGGGCTAATGCCCTTTTAATAGTCGAAAGCGATTGGAAGTCAACTAACACCCCTTCAACGCCCACCATTTCCCCAAGCGTATCCAATCAAAATTTTTAGATAGCCATTTTGTTCAACACAGTTTAAAGTTCCAGAAAATATATCTTTGAGGAGGACACTCCCCCCACAGTCTTCAGAGCAAGGGTTATAAGGTATGTCGTGGGGTCATATTAGGTTTTTATTGAAATCTTTTTCGTAAAAACTTCAAAAAGGGCTTATATAATTGGAAATTTAAAGGGCTAGTGCCCTTTTTAATAGTCGAAAGTGATTGGAGGGCAATTAACCCCCCTCTGACGCCCAAATTTTCCCCAAACATATACAATCAAAATTTGTTATAGTCATTTTTTTCAACGCAGTTAAAAGTTCTGAAAATTATGTCTTTGAGGATGACAACATCCCCCCCAGCCTCAGGGCAAGGGTTGTCAGTTATGCCCTAGGGCCATATAAGGTTTTTATAGAAAGTTTTGTTGTAGAAACTTCGATTGGAAATTGAAATGGCTAGTGCCCTTTTTAATAGTTGAAAATGATTAGACGGCAACTAACCCCCTCTCACGTCCACCATTTCCCCAAACACATACAATCAAAATTTTGTTATATCAATTTTGTTCAACGTGAAAAAAAGACCGAATTTGAACAAAGACCGAAATTAGGTCTTTGAGGATGATAACCCCCTCAGAGCCCTCAGGACAAGGGCTGTAAGTTATGCCCTAGGGGCATATAAGGTTTTTAGAGAAGTTTTGTCGTGGAAACTTCAAAAAGGGCTCATTTGATTGGAAATTGGAAAGGGCTAGTGCCCTTTTTAATAGTCAATAGTGAATGGCGAGTAACTAACCCCCCTCTCACACCCACCATTTCCCCAAACACATTCAATCAAAGTTTAGAGATAGCCATTTTGTTCAACGCAGTTGAAAGTTCTGGAAATTATGTATGTAAGGATGACAAACCCCCCAGAGCCCCAAGGGCAAAGGTTGAAAGTTATGCCCTAAGGGAATATAAGGTTTTATAGATAGTGCTGTCGTAAAAACTTCAAAAGGGGCTCATTCAATTGGAAATTGAGAGAGCTAGTGAACTTTTTAATAGTCGAAAGTGATTGGAGAGTAACTAACCCCCCTCTCACGCCCACCATTTCCCCAAAAAAATCCAATCAAAATTTTCAGACAGCCATTTTGTTCAGCGTAGTTGAAAGTTCTGGAAATAAGGTCTTTGAGGATAACACTCCCCTCAGAGCCCTCAGAACTAAGGTTGTAATTTATGCCCTGGGGGCATATAAGGTTTTTATTGAAAGCTTTGTCGTAGATATTTGAAAAAGGGCTCATTCGATTGGAAATTCAAAGGGCTATTGCCGTTTTTAATAGTCGAAAGTGATTGGAGAGCAACTAACCTTCCTCTCACGCCCACCTTTTCCCCAAACACATCTAATCAAAATTCTGAGATATCCATTTTCTTCAACATAGTTGAAAGTTCTGAAAATCCGGTCTTTGAGGATGACACCCCCCTCCCCTCACAGCCATCAGGGCAAGGGTTGTAAGGTATGCCCTGGGGTCTTATAATGTTTTTATAAAAAGCGTTGTCGCAGAAACTTCAAAAAGGGCTCATTCGACTGGAAATTGAAATGGCTAGTGCCCTTTTTAATAGTCAAAAGTGATTGGAAGGCAACTAACGCCCCTTCCACGCCCAACATTTCCCAAAACACATTCAATCAAAATTTTGAGATAGCCATTTTGTTCAACGGACTTGAAAGTTCTGGAAATTATGTCTTTGAGCAGAACACTCCCCCCACAGTCTTCAGGGCAAGGGTTATAAGTTAGCCCCTGAGTGCATATAAGGTTTTTATTCAAAGCTTTGTGGTAGAAACTTGAAAAAGGGCTCATTCGGTTGCAAATTCAAAGGGCTAGTGTCCTTTTTAATAGTTGATAGTGATTGGAGGGCAACAAGCCCCCCTCTCACGCCCACTTTTTCTCCAAAACATATCCAATCAAAATTCTTAGATAGTTATTTTGTTCAACGTAGTTGAAAGTTTTGAAAATTAGGTCTTTGAGGATGACAACCCCCTCCTCCACCCCCCGAGCCCTCAGGGCAAAGGTTGTAATTTATACCCTGGGGGCATACAAAGTTTTTATAGAAAGCGTTGTCGTAGAAACTTCCAAAAGGGCTCATTCGACTGGAAATTGAAATGGCTAGTGCCCTTTTTAATAGTCACTTTGTTCAACATAGTTGAAAGTTTTGAAAATTATGTCTTTGAGGTTGAGCCCCCCCCCCCAGAGCCCAAAGTGCAAGAGTTGTAAGTTATGCCTTGGGGGCATATATGGTTTTTATAGAAAGCGTTGTCGTAGAAACTTCAAAAAGGGCTCATTCAATTGGAAATTTAAATGGCAAGTGCCCTTTTTAATAGTCAAAAGTGATTGAGAAGCAACTAACCCCCTCTCACGCCCACCATTTTCCCAAACACATCCAATCATAGTTTTGAGATTAGCCATTTTGTTCAACGTAGTTGAAAGTTATGAAAATCATGTATTTCAGGATGATAAACCCCCCAGAGCCTCCAGAGCAAAGGTTGTAAGTTATGCCCTGGGGGCATATAAGGTTTGTATAGATAGCGTTGTCGTAGCAACTTCAAAAGGGGCTCATTCGATTGGAAATCAAATGAGCGAATCGAATGAGCTAGTGATTGGCTAGTGAATGAGCATTCGATTGGCTAGTGCCCTTTTTAATAGTCAAAAGTGATTGGAGGGTAACTAACCCCCCTCCCACGCCCACCATTTCCCCAAACACATCCTATCAAAATTTTGAGATAGATATTTTGTTGAACGTAGTTGAAAGTTCTGGAAATTATGTCTTTGAGGATGACATCCCCCCCCCCCCACAGACCTCGGGGCTAAGGTTGTAAGTTATGCTCTTGGGGCATATAATGTTTTTATTGAAAGCGTTGTCGTAAAAATTTCAAAAAGGGCTCATTCGACTGGAAATTGAAAGGACTATTACTGTTTTTAATAGTCGAAAGTATACGGAGGGAGAATCCCCTAATGCCCATCATTTCTCCAAACATTTCCGATCAACATTTGGATATGGCCATTTTGTTCAACATAGTTGAAAGGTCTGGAAATTATGTCTTTGAGGATGACAACCCTCCCCAGAGCCCTCAGGACAAGGGTCCTAAGTAATGCCCTTGGGGGCATATAAGGTTTTTATAGAAAGTTTTGCCGTAGAAGCTTCAAAAAGTGCTCATTTGATTGGAAATTGAGAAGACTAGTGCCTTTTTTATTAGTAGAAAGTGATCAAAGGGCAAATGCCCCCCCCCCAATGCCTATAATTTCCCCAAACACTTGCAATCAAAATTTTGAGATAGCCATTTTGTTCAGCGTATCAGAACGGTCTGGAAATTTTGTATTTGAGGATAACAAACCCCCAGCCCTCAGGGTAAGAGTTGTAAGTTATGCCCTGGGGACGTACAAGGATTTTATAGAAAGCATGGTCATAAAAACTTCGGAGGGGGCTCATTGGATTGGTAATCAGACGCTATAGTGTTCTTTTTAAGAGTCAAAGTGATCGGAGGGCAGCTACCCCGCCCCCCACACAAACACATGTCGTATTGGCCCGAGATGCATCTAATAGAAATTTTGAGATAGCTCTTCTATTCAAAATGGTCTAAATATCACATAAGAAGGCCTTTGGGGTTGAAACAATTCCCAGAGATAAGGGGCAAGGATTTTAAGCAATGCCCAGGGGTTATTTAAGGTTTCTATGGAAGGGACGGTTGTCTAACTTTAGAAGAGGCTCAGTCTTTCCTGAAAAAGACTATGTCACTATAAAACGAACAGAAATTAATTTAAAAAAATCTTTTTCAACAAAAAAGGTTTAAAAAAGTAAACTCCATTAAACCAAAATGAACAAAAATAGAATCAAATAATCTACCAAGAATACTATTACCACAGATCAGAATCAATAAATAAATGAAACTAAATAAAAACAGAAATTAAAATAAATAAGAGTTTTCATAATTTCTAACTTTAAGAAATCAAAAACCAATTAATATTTTAAGGAATAAATATCATCATATGCATATTAAACTGACAATACAGATTTTTTTCAGTAAATTCATATGAATTTTTTTCAGTAAAGTATATATCATATTCTGGCTTTTAGAAAGCTTGGGGTTTAGAATCCTACTCATATTAATTTCTGCTTGTTTTGAGTTTGACTCTTATTTACTTTAATTTCTGTTTGTTTCGGTCCGCAAGAAATTTCCCGGGGGTAATTTTCAGCTAGAATGGAATTGTCCGGTGAGAGTTTTCCTGGTTGGTAGTTTCTGGAGGTAAACTTTCCAGAGAAATTTTACACGGGGGGGGGGGGGTTCAAAATTAATATGCAAATTTCGTTTTAATTTGTGAGTCAAATTCAAACCTGCATTAGTTGAAACACGTTCAGAAATTGAATATTTTTTTAAACTGAAAGTGAGGAGCGACGGAAAGAAATTATTCCATATATGAAACGGTAGTAGAAAGGGGGGTACCAGCCCGACGAGAACATCGTGCTGCCATCTACAATTTGGTCTAACGCCGACGGGACATAATTTATTCAAGGATTATTGATCGAGTCTAATGGATGGTGTCAAGGTTGATTGATTTGTTGTTGTTCGTCCAGGTGTAATGACACTGGGGGCGATTTACATAATCGCTAGGGGGAATGTATTGATCTAGGACTCAAGAGGGGAAGTGAATTCCCGAGAACTTGATTTACATAATTGATTTACATCGCTGGGGGGAATGTTTTGATCTGATAACGGGAAATAGGATCACGTGTCTCCTTCTAAGCCAATCAGAGAGTCGGTTACATCTCATTCTAAGCCAATCAGAGAGTCGGTTACATATGGTTTCCCATTACATTACAATTCGCCCTTGAGATTTCGTATATAACGGACATGCGTTGTGATTAAACATTCAGAAAGTTCCAAGACACAATGGATAGAGCAATGAAATATATTAATGAGCTGGAAGCCTTGGCTCAACAATTTATAATTTGAGTTCTGTTTAGTAAATTTTCATACTTTATTTTCAAATAGAATCATTTTACATAGTAGCCTCTCCGATTAATTCAAATTTAGGTAACCCCCCCCACACACACCCACAATACAAACCCCACTATATGATGTTTATACTCGCTAGAAAGCTTAAAATATGTTCTTTTTTACCTTTTAAACCTAACCTCCACCCTCCAAACCCCTCTCAGTTTATGACTTTAATTCTTCCAATAGAAATAAGTCTGTTTTTGATAAATTTATTCTTTCTGTAAGCCTATCTAAAAGTGACAGTCAACTTCTGCCCATCCCTTAGTTATTAATATACCGTTTCCATTTAAGCCGTCGCTAACTTGACTTAAACATTCCCGCAATGATTTACACATGTGATAATTAGCTGACACCCCACAATTGCACTTCATGCTTGTTAATCCTTTACGTTAGCGATTTAACCAAAAGGTTTCAATGAAAAAAAGGATACTTTTTCCCATCGAATTAAAACAGTTTCAAGCAAAAAGAGATTGCGATAATTAAGCTAAGCCTACGCAACCTGTATGGAAGTAGAGAAACGAGTTATTTCCAAAATTATGGTCTAACAATAATTTTTTAGGACATTATGTAAAAAGGGGGGGAAGGGGCAATGCCTCAATTCTAACACTTTCATTGTAAAGTGAAAACAAAGTGTTTCTTCGCGTGACAAGTAAGGGCACGGGATGTCTAAGAAAAAGGTACATAACTTTATTATGCGTAAATTGAATAGCATTTGATTTCCAAGCATAGTATATTTCTCGTAAATTTTTACTTTTTGCTTTGCTGAAAATGGGAGGAGGGGACTTCTTTGTGATAAATGCTTTCTAGAAAAATAATGGTTAGGGGGTTGGGGGTACTAATTTTTCTTCTGTAAAAAAGGGAATCATTATTCCTTTCTAAATTTTTCTGGTTTCACAGATCAAAAAGTATTGTTTTTCCCATCGAATTATAACAGTTTCAAGCAAAAAGAGATTGCGATAATTAAGCTAAGCCTACGCAACCTGTATGGAAGTAGAGAAACGAGTTATTTCCAAAATTATGGTCTAACAATATTTTTTTAGGACATTATGAAAAAAAGGGGGAAGGGGCAATGCCTCAATTCTAACACCTTCATTGTAAAGTGAAAACAAAGTGTTTCTTCGCGTGAAAAGTAAGGGGCCGGGATTTCTAAGAAAAAGGTACATAGCTTTATTATGTGTAAATTGAATAGTATTTGATTTCCAAGCATAGTATATTTCTCGTAAAATTTTACTTTTTGCTTTACTGAAAATGAGGGGAGTGGACTTCTTGGCGATAAATGCTTTCTAGACAAAATTATGGTTATGATGGGGGGGGGTACTAATTTTTCTTCTGTAAAAAATGGAATCATTATTCCTTACTAAATTTTTTCTGGTTTCAATGAAAAAATGACTGTTTTCCCCATCGAATTAAAATAGTTGCAAGCAAAAACAGATTGTGATAATTAAGCTAAGCTTACACAACCTGTATGGAGGTAGAGAGAAACGATTTGTTTCCAAAATTATGGTCTAACAATATTTTTTTAGGACATTATGTAAAAAAGTGGGGAAGGGGCAATGCCTCAATTCTAACACCTTCATTGTAAAGTGAAAACAAAGTGTTTCTTCGCGTGAAAAGTAAGAGGCCGGGATTTCTATGAAAAAGGTACATAACTTTATTATGTGTAAATTGAATAGTATTTGATTTCCAAGCATAGTATATTTCTCGTAAAATTTTACTTTTTGCTTTACTGAAAATAGGGGGAGGGGACTTCTTTGTGATAAATACCTTCAAGACAAAATTATGGTTATGGAGAAGAGGACTCCAGGGGAGGAGGGAGTGTCTTTAAGGGACGGAGGACAGTTTTTGGTCAACAACTCAACATTAACTTTTTTCCGCGGTTATATTTATAATATATTTTACTTTGTGCAAAGCAATAATTTTTAAGTGTATATTTAATGGTATCCAACCTCATTAAGCGAAAATTATTTATTCTAAGAAAGTGAGCTCTATTTATTAGAATTTCAGAAACATTACATATTTATTTAATTTAAACCCTTTTTTTTAGATATAATAATGTTTGGTGTGATTGACAAAGACTATATTGGTCTGAAATATTCCTCAACTGGCATTATTTTCGAAGCAGCTTTCTTACTGCTAGACAATCAACGGCGTGAAATTCATAACTATAAATGGAACGTCAGATACAATATGTATAAGTACGAGAAAAACACAAGGAGTCCAACACTAAATTTTATAAATCGAAACAGCTTTTACGTTAAAACAATAAGACCACGTAATGAAAATGGCTATGAAATAAAACATGTACAAGAGAAAATTCAGGAAATATGCAGTTTTTTCGGCGTACAAGCTGTTTATGTTAAGGGAAACGTGCCAACTGATAAACTCTTACTAGAAAAATGTGATAAAAACATAGCATTGTTCAATTTAGAAGACTTCAAATGTGAGAAATACCTGCATTCAGTACATGACCCGGATGATGAAGCTAGATATTTCGCTCAATGGGTACCGGAAAAGATACCTGACATGAAAAAATGCATTAGATATACAAAGACCTAAGCTCTTGCTCTTCCTCATATCAAATGGATTAAGCTATTTTTTTTTAAATATGTAATTATGTATTTTTTCAAATGTCTTTAAATATGTTTAAGCAATAAATATCTTAAACTTCAGCCGTTTTTATTCTTTAGAATAGTTCATCGTCATGAAAATTATACTTTCAGATTTAACATGCCAGGGAACACACTTTCAAGTTCAGCATGTTGGAAAACCCTAAATAGTCACCCCTAAAAAGGTAAGTTAACCCTGAAAGGTTAAAGAATTTTTCTGAAATCACACTTTCATATTCGTCATGTCAGGGAGCATACTTTCCGGTTCAACAAGATGGAGCACCCTAAATAGTCACCCCTAAAAAGGTAAGTTAACCCTAAAAGGTTAAAGAATTTTTCTGAAATTACACTTTCAGATTTGGCATGTCAGGGAACACACTTTCAGGTTCAGCATGTTGGAGAACCCTAAATGCTCATCCCTAAAAAGATAAGTTAACCCTAAATGGTTTAAGAATTTCTCTGAAATTACATTTTCAGATCCAGCATGCCAGAGAAGTCATAGGTTACTTTTCAACTTATTTTATATCCCAACACCAAATTTTCGCAATGAAAAAGAAACATGTTACAGATCAATTCTATTTTTTCCCTGAGAAAATAAAAAGGTTCCACTTCAGTTCCAATGTTTCTCAAAGAGATGAAAAATTTAAAGTCCTGTTCCAATTTTTTTCATACAAGACAGAAAAAAGTTATACTTTGATCGTGAATATTCACTATGAAGATAAGGAGCTCCACTTTAATTCTGAGTTTTCTCGAAGAAGTGCAAAATTTTCAAGTTCTCTTCTGAATTTTCTTAAAGAAAAGAAAAAGTTGACCCAATTCTAAAATTTACCAAAGAAAATGAAAAAAGCTTCCACTTCAGTTCTTAATTTCTCAAAGACATAAGAAAAATGTAAAGTTCTGTTCTGATTTTTTCCATAGAAGATAGGAAAAGTCATACTATGATTGTGAATATTTTCCATGAAGATAAAAAAGCTTCACATTAATTCTAAATTTTCTCAATGAAGTGAAGAAAAGTTCAAGTTCTCTTCTGAATTTTCTCAATGAAAAAGAAATCAGTTACAGATCAATTCTAATTTTTCCATGCAAATATAAAAGGTTACACTTCACTTCTGATTTTTCTCGAAAAGATGAAAAAAATTAATGATCTGTTCTAAATTTTTCCATAGAAGATAGAAAAAGTTATACCTAAGTTTTGAATATTTTCAATGAAAATAAAAAGCTCCACTTTAATTCTAAATTTTCTCAATGAAGTGAAGAAAAATTCAAGCTCTTTTCTGAATTTTCTCAATGAAAGAGAAATTACTTACAGATCAATTCTAATTTTTCCAATAAAATAGAATGCTTCCACTACACTTCTTAATTTCTCAAAGACATAAAAAACTTAAAGTTCTCTTCTGCTTATTTCCAAAGAAGATAGGAAAAGTAATCCTATGATTCTAAATAATTTCCATGAAGATAACAAGTGTTAACTTAATTCTAAGTTTTCTTAAATTCAGTTCCGATTTTTCTCAATGAGATGAAAAAATTTTAAGTTTTCTCCAGAATATTTTCCCAGAGAAGAAAAATGCTTCACATTAATTCTGGGTTTCCACAGCAAAGTGAAGAAATGTTCAAATTCTTTTCTGAATTTTCTCAATAAAAAAGAAATTAGTTACAGATCAAGTCTAATTTTTCCAGGAAAATAGAAAGCTTCCACTTCAGTTCTGATTTTTCTCAAAGACAAAAAAATTTAAACTTCTATTCTAAATTTTTCTATAAAAGATAGAAAAGGTTATAACTAAGTTTTGAATATTTTAAATGAAAATAAAAAGCTCAACTTTAATTTTAAATTTTTTCAATTAAGTAAAGAAAAATTCTAGTTCTTTTCTGAATTTTCACAATGAAATAGAAATTACTTACAGATCAATTTTAATTTATCCAAAAAAATAGAAACCTTCCAAGTAAGTTCTGAATTTTCTCAAAGACATAAAAAATTTTAAGTTCTATTATAAATTGTTTCGTAGACGATAGGAAAAGTTATACTATGATTGTGTTTATTTTCCAATGAAGATAAAAAGTTTCATTTTAATTCAAAATTTTCATAAATTCAGTTCCGATTTTTCTCAAAGAAATGAAAAATTTAAATTTCTCTTCTGAATGTTTTCCCTGAGAATAGAAAAGGTTCCACTTTAATTCTGAGTTTTCACAACGAAGTGAAGAAAAGTTCAAGTTCTCTTCTGAATTTTCACAGAGAAAAGAAAAAAAGTTATAGTTCAATTCCAATTTTTTCCAAAGAAAATAAAAAATCTCCAACTTTTTAATAAATATTCTAAGCGCTTAACATGCTAACGTTTCCTAAAATAATAGAAATATAACAAAGTAATGCATAAAATATTTTTATTGAAGTAACAACATGTAGAATATTAATATAAAAATATGTTACAGACATTACTTTACATTATTAACACCATTGAACAACATTGAACATTCTGAATCTGTTCCATAAAATAATTTATCGAGTTCTCTCTCTTGATACTAGAGTTACTCGCTTCTGTTGCCTCTGTAAAAATAATGTGATAATAGACAGTGAAAGTACCGGTAAAATAAAAAGAGCATTGGCAGACAATATCACTCATGAATATAATGATAAATTGATTGGAAAATGAAGCACAAGTGAGTATTATTACTACTATTGATCATATAGTCAATGAATCAAATAATACCTAGGATGAAACGTGTATTGAATCAGTAGGTGACATCCCAGTGGAAATTGTATATGACTCGAAAAGGATGAATGGTTATTCTAGTGGTTATGAACTAAGAGAAGCGAGTAACTCTAGTATCAAGAGAGAGAACTCGATAAATTATTTTATGGAACAGATTCAGAATGTTCAATGTTGTTCAATGATGTTAATAATGTAAAATAATGTCTGTAACATATTTTTATGTTAATATTCTACATGTTGTTACTTCAATAAAAATATTTTATGCATTACTTTGTTATATTTCTATTATTTTAGGAAACGTTAGCATGTCAAACGCTTAGAATGTTTATTAAAAAGTCGGAGATTTTTTTTTCTTTGGAAAAAATTAGAATTGAACAATAACTTGTTATGTTTTCTTTGAGAAAATTCAGAAGAGAACTTGTACTTTTCTTCACTTCGCTGTGAAAACTAAGAATTAAAGTGGAACCTTATTTCTTCGCTGGGAAAACATTTAGGAGAGAACTTTAAATTTGTCATCTCTTTGAGGAAAATTGGAACTAAATAAATGAAAATTTAGAATAGAAATGAAACTTTTTATCTTCACGGAAAAATAATCACACTCATAGTATAACTTTTATTATCTTCTACAGAACAATATAGTATAGACCTTAAAATGTTTTATGTCTTTGAGAAAAAACAGAACTGAAGTGGAAGTTTTCTATTTTCTTAGAAAAATTAGAATTGATCTGTAACTAATTTCTCTTTCATTGAGAAAATTCAGAAGAGAGCTTGAATTTTTCTTCACTTCATTGAGAAAATTTAGAATTAAAGTGGGGCTTTATATCTTCATTGAAAATATTCACAACTAAGGTATAACATTTTCTATCTTCTATGGAAAAATTTAGAATAGAACTTTAAATTTTTATGTCTTTGAGAAAAATCAGAACTGAAGTGGAAGCTTTCTATTTTCTTGGATAAATTAGAATTGATCTGTAACTTATTTCTTTTTCATTGAAAAAGTTCAGAAGAGAACTTGAACTTTTATTCACTTCACTGTGAAAACTCAGAATTAATGTGAAGCTTTTTTCTTCTCAGGGAAAACTTTCTGAAGAGAACTTTAAATGTTTTGAACTCTTTGCGAAAAATCGGAACTGAATTTAAGAAAATTTAGAATTAAGTTGAAACTTTTTATCTTCATGGAAAATATTCAGAATCATAGTATGACTTTTCCTATCTTCTATGGAAAAATTTAGAAAAGAACTTTATAAATTTGTTATGTCTTTGAGAAATTAAGAACTGTATTGGAAGTATTCTTTTTTCATGGAAAAATTAGAATTGATCTGTAACTAATTTTTCTTTCATTGAGAAAATTCAGAAGAGAGCTTGAACTTTTCTTCACTTCATTGAGAAAATTTATAATTAAAGTGGAGCTTTTTATCTTCATTGAAAATATTCACAACTAAGGTATAACTTTTTCTACCTTCTACGGAAAAATTTAGAACAGATCATTAAATTGTTTCATCTTTTCGAGAAAAATCAGAAGTGAAGTGTAACCTTTTATATTTTCATTGTAAAAATTAGAATTGATCTGTAACTAATTTCTTTTTCATTGAGAAAATTCAGAAGAGAACCTGAACTTTTCTTAACTTCATTGAGAAAATTTAGAATTAATGTGAAGCTTTTTTATCTTCATGGAAAATATTCACAATCATAGTATGACTTTTCCTATCTTCTATGGAAAAATTTAGAACAGAACTTTACATTTTTTTTATGTCTTTGAGAAATTAAGAACTGAAGTGGAAGCTTTTTTTCATTTTCTTTGGTAAATTTTAAATCGGGTCAAATTTTTCTTTTCTTTAAGAAAATTAATAAGAGAACTTGAATGTTTCGCACTTCTTCGAGAAAACTCAGAATTAAAGTGGAGCTCCTTATCTTCATAGTGAATATTCACGATCAAAGTATAACTTTTTTCTGTCTTGTATGAAAAAAATTGGAACAGGACTTTAAATTTTTCATCTCTTTGAGAAACATTGGAACTGAAATGGAACCTTTTTATTTTCTCAGGAAAAAAATAGACTTGATCTGTAACATGTTTCTTTTTCTTTGCAAAAATTTTGTGTTTGGATATAAAAGAAGTTGAAAAGTAACCTATGACTTCTCTGGCATGCTGGATTTGAAAATGTAATTTCAGAGAGGTTTTTAAACCATTTAGGGTTAACTTACCTTTTTAGGGATGAACATTTAGGTTTATCCAACAAGCTGAACCTGAAAGTGTGTTCCCTGGCATGCCAAATCTGAAAGTGTGATTTCAGAAAAATTCTTTAACCTTTTAGGGTTAACTTGCCTTTTTAGGGATGACTATTTAGTGTTTTGCAAAACGCTGAACCGGAAAGTATGCTCCCTGACATGCCGAATCTGAAAGTGATATTTCAGAAAAATTCTTTAACCTTTCAGGGTTAACTTAATTTTTTAGGGGTGACTATTTAGGGTTCTCCAACATGCTGAACTTGAAATGTGTTCCCTGGCATGTTAAATCTTAAAGTATAATTTTCATGATGATGAACTATTCTAAGGATTATAAACGGCTGAGGTTTAGTATATTTATGGTTTAAGTATATTTAAAACATTTGAAGGTATATATTATAGCATATTTAAAAAAAAGCTTAATCTATTTGACAAGAGGAAGAGTAAGAGTTTAGGTCTTTGGATATTTGGTGTCTTTTTCCATGTCAGATATCTTTTCCGGTATCCATTCAGCGAGATATCTAACTTCATCATCCGGGTCATGTACTGAATGCAGGTATTTCTCACATTTGAAGTCGTCTAAATTGAATAATTATATGTTTTTATCATATTTTTCTAGTAAAAATTTATCAATTGACACGTTCCCTTAACATATACAGCTTGCACACCGAAAAAACTGCATATTTCCTGAATTTCCTCTTGTACATGTTTTATTTCATAGCCATTTTCATTACGCGGTATTATGGTTTTCATGTAAAAGCCGTTTCAATTTATAAAATTTAGTGTTGGACTCCATCTGTTTTTCCCGTACTTATACATATTGTATCTGACGTTCCAGTTATAGCTATGAATTTCACGCCGTTGATTGTCTAGGAGTAAGAAAGCTGCTTCGAAAATAATGCCAGTTGAGGAATATTTCAGACCAATATAGTCTTTGTCAATCACACCAAACATTATTATATCTAAGAAAAAAGGGTTTAAATTAAATAAATATGTAATGTTTCTGAAACTCTAACAAATACAGCTCACTTTCTTAGAATAAATCAT
Organism: Artemia sp. Qi Xiang Cuo; assembly: GCF_049724085.1. Taxonomy (NCBI): domain Eukaryota; kingdom Metazoa; phylum Arthropoda; class Branchiopoda; order Anostraca; family Artemiidae; genus Artemia; species Artemia sp. Qi Xiang Cuo. The sequence goes on from NC_142795.1 coordinate 52,539,032, forward strand.
TTTCACTTCAGGAGGTTGGGTAACATTAAATCTACACTTAAAAACTATTGCTTTGCAAAACGAAATATAAATTATAAATATAACATGCGGAAAAAAGTTAATGTTGAGTTGTTGACCAAAAAACTACACTCCGTCCCTTAAAGACACTCCCTCCTCCCCTGGAGTCCTCTTCTCCATAACCATAATTTTGTCTAGAAAGCATTTATCGCAAAGAAGTCCACTCCCCTCATTTTCAGTAAAGCAAAATGTAAAATTTTACGAGAAATATACTATGCTTGGAAATCAAATACTATTCAATTTACACATAATAAAGTTATGTACCTTTTTCATAGAAATCCTGGCCCCTTACTTTTCACGCGAAGAAACACTTTGTTTTCACTTTACAATGAAGGTGTTAGAATTGAGGCATTGCCCCTCCCCCCCCCCCCTTTTTTTTACATAATGTCCTAAAAAAATATGTCCTAAATGTCCTAAAATAATTGTTTGACCATAATTTTGGAAATAACTCGTTTCTCTACTTCCGTAAAGGTTGCGTAGGCTTAGCTTAATTATCGCAATCTCTTTTTGCTTGAAACTGTTTTAATTCGATGGGGAAAACAATCCTTTTTCATTGAAACCAGAAAAAATTTAGTAAGGAATAATGATTTTCTTTTTTACAGAAGAAAAATTAGTACCCCCCCCCCCATAACCATAATTTTGTCTAGAAAGCATTTATCGCAAAAAGTCCCCTCCCCCCATTTTCAGTAAAGCAAAAAGTAAAATTTTACGAGAAATATACTATGTTTGGAAATCAAATACTATTCAATTTACACATAATAAAGTTATGTACCTTTTTCATAGAAATCCCGGCCCCTTACTTTTCACGCGAAGAAACACTTTTTTTTCACTTTACAATGAAGGTGTTAGAATTGAGGCATTGCCCCTTCCCCCCTTTTTAAATAATGTCCTAAAAAATATTGTTAGACCATAATTTTGGAAATAACTCTTTTATCTACTTCCATACAGGTTGCGTAGGCTTAGCTTAATTATCGCAATCTCTTTTTGCTTGAAACTGTTTTAATTCGATGGGAAAAACAATACTTTTTGATCTGTGAAACCAGAAAAATTTAGAAAGGAATAATGATTCCCTTTTTTACAGAAGAAAAATTAGTACCCCCTAACCATAATTTTGTCTAGAAAGCATTTATCACAAAGAAGTCCCCTCCTCCCATTTTCAGCAAAGCAAAAAGTAAAAATTTACGAGAAATATACTATGCTTGGAAATCAAATGCTATTCAATTTACGCATAATAAAGTTATGTACCTTTTTCATAGAAATCCCGGCCCCTTACTTTTCACGCAAAGAAACACTTTGTTTTCACTTTACAATGAAGGTGTTAGAATTGAGGCATTGCCCCTTCCCCCCTTTTTACATAATGTCCTAAAAAAATAATGTTAGACCATAATTTTGGAAATAACTCGTTTCTCTACTTCCATACAGGTTGCGTAAACTTAGCTTAATTATCTTAATCTCTTTTTGCTTGAAACTGTTTTAATTCGATGGGAAAAAGTATCCTTTTTTCATTGAAACCTTTTGATTAATTCGCTAACGTAAAGGATTAACAAGCAGGAAGTGCAATTGTGGGGTGTCAGCTAATTATCACATGTGTAAATCATTGCGGGAATGTTTAAGTCAAGTTAGCGACGGCTTAAATGGAAACGGTATATTAATAGCTAAGGGATTGACAGAAGTTGACTGTCACTTTTAGATAGCCTTACAGAAAGAATAAATTTATCAAAAACAGAATTATTTCTATTGGAAGAATTAAAGTCATAAACTGAGAGGGGTTTGGAGGGTGGATGTTAGGTTTACAAGGTAAAAAAGAACATATTTTAAGCTTTCTAGCGAGTATAAACATCATATAGTGGAGTTTGTATTGTGTGTGTGTGGGGGGGGGGGGTTACCTGAATTTGAATTTACTGCAGGGGCTACTATGTAAAATGATTTTATTTGAAAATAAAGTATGAAAATTTACTAAACAGAACTCACATTGTAAATCGTTGTAGCCAAGGCTTCTAGCTCATCAATATATTCCAATGTTATATCCATTGTGTCTTGGAACATTCTGAATGTTTAATCACAACGCATGTCCGTTATATACGAAATCTCAAGGGCTAATTTTAATTTAATGGTAAACAATATTTACCCGACTCTCTGATTGGCTTAGAATGAGATGTAACCGACTCTCCGATTGGCTTAGAAGGAGACACGTGATCCTGTTTCCCGTTATCAGAACAAAACATTCCCCCCAGCGATGTAAATCAATTATGTAAATCAAGTTCTCGAAAATTCACTTCCCCTCTCGAGTCCTAGATCAATACATTCCCCCAAGCGATTATGTAAATCACCCTCAGTGTCATTACACCTGGACGAACAACAACAAATAAATCGACCTTGACATCATCCATTAGACTCGATCTATAATCCTTGAATAAATTATGTCCCGTCAGCGTTAGACCAAATTGTAGATGGCAGCAGGATGTTCTCGTCGGGCTGGTACCCCCCTTTCTACTACCGTTTCATATATGGAATATTTTCTTTGCGTCGCTCCTTACTTTCAGTTTAAAAAAATATTCAATTTCTGAACGTGTTTCAACTAATGCAGGTTTGAATTTGACTCACAAATTAAAACGAAATTTGCATATTAATTTTGAACTCCCCCCCCCCCCGTGTAAAATTTCTCTGGAAGGTTTACCTATAAAAACCAATTGAATTTTTCTGAAGAACTGGTTTAGCCTGCCTACCAGTCCAGTGGAAAAGACACGCAAGCCTAGCAGCCCCAACCCCAGGGGTGCAATTGGGGACCCCCCAGGTAGTCTTTTTATTTTTTTGCTTGGTGCCTACACCTCTGCTTCGCTGTTATTAGAACCTTTTATAATTTATAATTGATTGTGCCAGCCGGAAGATCCCTTGCCTTTTGCTATTGGCTTGTAGCTTGATTAGCCTAGTTTTGAGTTCACATTAGCCTACTTCATAGGTGACAACTCAAAAAATAGTTATAGACCTCCTAGTCACAGAGAGATGAGATCAGACTGCTCCATCCAGTACATTGGAGCTGAATCTATTAATGAGCGGATTGCTATGCTCACCTCACACATTACCACCCTTAAGAACAAGCAGAAGCTAATTGCAGATTCACTTAATGACCAAAACCTTAGATCTACTATGGCAGAAGTTGTCAGTGAGGCACTGTCTAATGAGGTTGGTTCTTTAGTTGAGGCCTCTGTTAAAAAACTTGCCTCTAGTCATCTGCCTGCTGCTTTTGATGCTAACAACATGGAAATTATTAAACAAGAGGTATATAATAGTCTTAAAATGGATTTTGATGTGCTTGTGGAAAAATCACTAAAACAATATGATTTGAGGATGTCAAAGCTTGAATCATCTCTTCATTTGCTTGACTCGAGTTTTTCAGAGCTGCAAAAATCTCTGAAGCCAATTCAACTCAATGTGGATCATCTGAGCGATCAGTTTGACCAAATGAAAATTTAAAATCAGCTGATCCCATTTGGTTTCAAAGAAGACCATTATCCAGAAGCTTCTGAAAGCAAATTTCTTGGATTTTACAGTACTAGGTTTCCTGGTATTCCTTTGACTAAGAATGACATCGTTTCTGTTAGAAGGATTGGAAAACAAGGCTCATGTATGAAATCTCGGCCACTTGTTGTGGAATTTTGTAGTCCAAGAATGCAGCAGTTTATTCTTAGAGAAAAGAAAAGTTTGCAAGGTAGTGGTGTCTTTATTTCTGAGTCACTTACAAAGCCTAGACTTCGGCTACTTAACTATGCTAAATCAAAGCTTGGGAAGAGGTCTACATGGTCTAATGGAGGAGAAATACTTACCAAGCTTTCTGATGGTAAAGTGATCACTGTTAAAGAGGCATCTCAAGTTGATGTTCTCCATCAGTCAACTACAGCCCATCCAAGCCCCTCCCAGGACTGAAATAAACCATTTTTTCCCTTTTAGCTCTGTTGTTTTTTTTTTGTTTTTTTTTAACCCTTTATGATCTAAAGGTTTTACTTATACTTGCATTTACGGTTTTTTACATTATTTTTTTAAATGAATTCCATAAACCATTGATAACTCTTTCCTCTGGTTGCTTCTTTATTGTTTTGCCTTTTTCTTTATTTTTTTTTGCCTTTGTCCTTGTAATTGTTTGTTATTTTTTAATTTTTTTTAGCTTAGTAGCTTGTTATTGTTCTTTGTCTTGCAGGGTTTTTTTTCTTCTCTTTCTTTTCTTTGTTGCCTACAAGTTTCACCTTTTTAGTTTCAATTTACCCTCTGCTATTTCAGCCTGTTTGTTTGATATTTTGTTCATTTGTGAAGATATTGTGTGCATTTGTTATGTGTTGTAAATCTGGCTAATTTTTCTTTTCTTTTGAATTCTTCTATTCTTAAATCAGTTATCTTTGAGCAACCAAGTAGTGCTGGCAAACAAGAGGCCCACACACTTGACCCTCTTCTTGGATCTATGGGTAATTCTAGTTGCAATTATCACACTACTATTCATTTTTGTGATAAAATCATGCCTTCTCTCTCTTCAAATAGTTGCTTTAATGTATTTTGTTTGAATGTACGTGGGATACGAGATAAGTGGGATAGTCTGAAATCATATTTGTGGTCTGATAATTCTTGACCTTTTGATGTAATTGGTTTAACTGAAACATTGTTCTCTGATAGTGATAATTTAACAGCTTATGACATGCATTGTTTTATTGCTATTGATGTTCCTAGAATGGTAACAAAGGGCTCAGGGGTCATTTCTGTATTTATAAAATCTGATATTAACTTCAATAGACGGTATGACCTTGAATCCTTGTTTACTTCAGTTGTGTCCATTATTAGGACTGTTTAGTCTCTTGTTATTGATCTGAAAAGCCAGTTTGCATGTGATACTGTTTGTTTGTTTTATAAGCCCCCTCCTTTTCCAACACATCTGTTCTGTGATTTGCTTGATCAGCTTTCTGGTGCAGGGACTTTCTCTAAAAACGTATTTGTGTTTTGGGAGATTTTAATTATAATATGTTAAATGTTGGATCAACTGATGAATGTGTCCATCTTTGTTGTGTGCTTTCTTCTTCTGGGCTTCATCCATAAAGTTTCTTTCCTTCTCGTGTTGACCCTATCAGAAATTCTGCCACTGTAATAGATAATATTTTCATTTCTCATTCTCCAAAATTGAAGTTTACTTCTCGTCTTGTTTTCACTGATCTGTCTGATCACTTCCCTATTTATCTATCACTTTTTGTACCTAATACTGAGATTGCTGTGAATAAGCAAGGTGAATCTTCTTTTAGAACTTTTACAGATAAAGAAATTTCTAATTTAATTCTTAGTCTTCAGAGTAATGATTGGTCTAGTGTTCTTGAAGCTAATGACGTTGAATGTGCAACAAGTTTATTTGTGTGTCGTATGGGAGCTCTGTTGGATAAGCATTTTCCTCTTAGGAAGAGACCAAGGAATTCTACATCCAAATGCCCATGGATGTCCATAGGTCTGATTAATGCTACACATATGAAGGCGTCTCTGTTCAAGGTTGCATGTAAAAGTAAAACACAGGATGATCTTTTGAAGTATAAACATTATAAAAATCTACTTACGACTTCAGTACGTGCAGCCAAAAAGCTCTATTTTTCGCGTCGAATTGATGAGTGTAAGGGGAACTTGCGAAAGGTTTGGAATGTACTTAATGAAGCTATTTCTCGCAAGAAACTCAAACAGTTCCCCCCATGTCATTAAAGGAATGCTGATGGATCTATTGTGGATAAAAATTCTTCAGCAAACGCCTTCAATTCGTATTTCACCACTCTTCCTTCAGTTCCCACAATTCAACCCAAGAATAGAGTAAGTAGTTTTCCCATAGCAGAAAAGTCTTTTTTACTTTCCCCATGCAGTGATATTGAGATTTATAGTATTATTTCCCAGCTTCCAAGTCGCCATTCAGTTGATGATTTTGGTTTGAGCAACAATGTTCTTAAAAAAATTGGTCAGTTTGTTTCCAACCCCATCTCACACATAGCTAACCTCTCTCTTTCTTCTGGTGTTTTTCCTCATTTATTTAATGTTGCTAATGTTTTACCTTTACATAAGAAAGGTGATTCATCTCTAATTTCAAATTATAGACCCATTTCTCTTCTTCCTGTCATCTCTAAGGTTGTTGAAAGAGTAGTGTATTGTAGACTCTCTTCATTTTTATTTATTACTAATATGACTGTAGGAAATTCTCTCATAACTAACCATCAGTATTGTTTTCGTCCCACTTTCTCTACCTCGTATGAACTTTTAGATACAACAGAGTTTGTGCGTGTTAATCTGGACAGGGGCTGTTGTGTTTTGGGTCTATTTCTTGACTTTTCAAAGGCCTTTGATATGTTTGACCACCCTGTTCTTTTGCTATCTCTAAACTATCTTCATTTGGAGTACATGGAGTCCCACTAGAATGGTTAAGGTCTTATCTGTCAGGAAGATCACAGTATGTTTCGGTTGATGGTAATTCTTCCACTACTTTACCTATATTCAAGGGTGTCCCAGAGGGCTATGTGCTTGGACCACTATTGTTTTTAATTTACATTAATGATCTTGTTGATGATCTTCATCCTCTTGTGCACCCTATTCTTTTTGCTGATGACAGTAACGTTTTCATTCCTGCAGTGAACTTGCCATCTGCCACTTCCCTAGCTCAAGGTCTTCTTGATAAAGTAAAAGATTGGTGCTGGTCAAATGGTATGACTCTCAACAGCCAAAAAAGTGCCATTGTACACTTCAGGACCCCTTATCGTATGAGACATGTAAGGGAGCCAATCATCCTGACTGATGGGAATGATGTTATACTGCAAGCTGCTTTGGTGAAATTTCTTGGTGTGTATCTTGACTGTTTTTTCTCTTTTAAGCCTCATATAACTCACACCCGTTCCCTCATCTTCCGCCAGTCTTCAATGTTGCACCGGGTTAACTCATTTCTTCCCCCAGATGTTATGCTTTCTCTTTATTATGCTTTTATTTTTCCTTACCTTTCTTATTGCTGCTCTGTTTGGGGTAATACTAATAAGTCTCTTCTCTGCTCACTTCAAAGAGCCCAAAATAGGGCAGTGAAGGCTACTTTTCTTCTCCCTCGGCTTTACCCTTCCTCTGATCTTTATAATGATACTGGAATAGCTCCGCTGGATCGCATTGTGAGTAAAAGTAATCTTTATTTAGCGCATTCTGCTTTTCTAGGTACGCTTCCACCGCCTCTACAGCAATTTTTTTCACGGACAGGCTCAGGTAGGTACTCTAATTTTTTACGTAGTTCTTCTCGTAGATTTATTTAGCCCAAACGTTCATCCACAGCAGCCCAGAGGTCTCCTGTTTATAAATTCATTCAATTATGGAATTCAATCTCACCGGATTCCCGTTATTTCTGTCTGCAAAGGCAGTTATTCGTTGTGTATTTACAGTTTAGTAATTTTTAACTCCATCGTTTATTTTCCCTGTTTTCTCTTTTCCTAGTGTTTCTCCTTTTTTGTTTTTCCCTTATATCGTTATTATTTTTTTTTTTTTTTTTTTTTACTGTATGGTATTGTTTATTATCTTTAATATTTATTTAATATATATTTTTTTATTTATATTAATATTCATGGTTGTTTTAGTACTTTATTATTGTGTTGTAAGGCCCACAACAAGCAAAGCTTCTTGGGCAAAATAATTTTTCTTTACGTTTGTAATACAGTTTATTATTAATAAAATGATTGTTTGTTTGATTGGCTTATAATGAGTTGTAACCGACTCTCTGATTGGCTTAGAAGGAGACACGTGATCCTGTTTCCCGTTATCAGATCAAAACATTCCCCCCAGCGATGTAAATCAATTATGTAAATCAAGTTCTCGGGAATTCACTTCCCCCCTCGAGTCCTAGATCAATACATCCCCCCTAGCGATTATGTAAATCACCCGCAGTGTCATTACACCTGGACGAACAACAACAAATAAATCGACCTTGAAATCATCCATTAGACTCGATCGATAATCCTTGAATAAACTATGTCCCGTCAGCGTTAGACTAAATTGTAGATGGCAGCACGGTGTTCTCGTCGGGCTGGTACCCCCCTTTCTACTAACGGTCTGTTCCCTCCTCGGCGCCACACTCTTTACGCTGAAATTTGACTCTTTATCACAACTCTACTTATTGAAGTAAGAAAAAACTTTAGCGTAAAAAGCGAGTGTTGAGGCGGGGACAGCCCATTTCAGGTTACGGAATGATTTCTATTAGTTTTAAGCTTTAGTCGCTCCTTACTTTCAGTTAAAAAGAAAACTTGTTTTTTCCAATTAATATTGGAAAAGAGTGGCATTAAAAAGACCAGGAAGATCCAATAGTTACTGAATCAAACAGTTCGTGGTAACGAACTGTAAGTAAGGAGCGACCCGGCTCAATGGTAAACGAAACTGTAGAAAACGGAATTTGATACCAATAGATACATCAAAATAATCAAATTTTAATGCTGATTTCAAATATATAAGTTTCATCAAGTTTAATCCCACCAATCAAAAGATACGTGCCTGAGAATATTTGGCTGATTTTCGAAAAAAAGGGGAAAAGACCCCCTAAAAGCTACAGAACCTTAATGAAAATCACACCATCATATTCAGCGTATCAGAGAACCCTACTGCAGAGGTTTCAAGCTCCTATCGACAAAAATGTGGAATTTTGCATTTTTTGCCAGAAGAAAGATCAAGGATGCTTGTTTATTTGTTTGTTTTTTTTCCCAGGGGTGATCATATCGACCCAGTGATCCTAGAATATCGTGAGAGGGCTCTTTAGACCGGATATTAAAAGTTCTAGTGCCCTTTTTAAGTGACCAAAAAAAATGGAGGGCAACTAGACCCCCTCCCACGCTCATTTTTTTCCCAAAGTCACCCGATCGAAATTTTGAGATAGCTATTTTGTTTAGCATAGTCGAAAATCTAATAAATATAATCTTTTAGGATGACTTAATCCCCCACAGTTCCCAGGGGAAGGGCTGCAAGATATGAACTTTGCCCATTGCTTAAATATTGTATTGGTTATTGGGAAGTATACAGACATTTTCAGAAAGGATTTTTTTCGGGTGGGGGGGGCTGGAGGAGGGGGTAAATTGGGAGAATCTTTCCGTGGAAGATGTTTCTTTGGGGTAAGGGACATTTCTATGAAAGGGGCGCCGGATTTCCAAGCATTATTTAAAAAACGATCAGAAATTAAATTTAAAAAGAACAAGTTCTTTCAACTGAAAGTAAGAAGCAACATTAGAACTTAAAACGAACAAAAATTATTACGTATATAAGGGGGTTCTCCCACAAGTCAAAACCTCGCTCTTTACGCTATAGTTTTTTTTAGTGCTTTCAAAAGAGCTATCTATTCTAATTAAACGGCCTATGTGATTCTGGGGTTTGTGAATTACATTTTTTTAACTTTTAACGTAAAGAGCGTGGTATTGACTAAGGGGAGAACCCCCTTCATATACGTAATAACAAAAAAACAATAAAGAAAGAACAAGCGATACGGCTCAATAGTAATCGAAACTTTTAAAAACAGAATTTTGATGTCAATAAATGTATCAAAAGAATAGGCTTATATTGCTGATTCTACATATATAAATTTTATTAAGTTTAGTATTACTCATCAAAGGCTACGAGCCTGAGAAAACTTACCTGATTTTTGAAAGAGGGAGGAAACATCCCCTACAAGTGAAAGAATTTTAATGAAAATCACACCGTCAGATTCAGCGTATCAGAAAACCCTATTACATAGGTTTCAAGCTCATATATGCAAATAACTGCAACTTTGTATTTTTTGCCAGAAGAAAAATATACGAGTATAGAAGTTCGTTACGTAAGTTAATTTGTAAATTACGTCAGAACCAAATTTAGAGACAGCCATTTAGCAAAAGAAAAGTAAAATTTTTATGCAAATTTTGTTTACTTATTCAATGACGGTGAGCCAAAATAAAAGCTGCATTAACTAAAAAACGATCAGAAATTAAACAAAAAAAACAAGTTTTTTAAACTGAAAGTAAGGAGCGACAATAAAACTTAAAACGAACAGAAATTATTCCGTATATGAAAGGGGCTGTCCCCTCCTCAACGCCTCGCTCTTTACGCTAAAGTTTTTTTATTTAAAAAAAAAATAAAGTTGTGAGACAGAGTCAAACTTTAGCATGAAGAGCGAGACGTTGAGGAGGGGACAGCCCCTTTCAAATACGGAATAATTTCTGTTCGTTTTAAGTTTTAATGTCACTCCTTAATTTCAGTTTAAAAAACTTGTTTTTTTATTTAATAGAGATCAGGAATGACCAGGTGAGGAGGGCAATTTAGATGTATTGGTTAAAGTAAAATCTAGAAGAACAACAATAACGAGCTAAAAGTATATTCTAAGAGAGTCAACAAAATCTTATTTTTTTGCTGCGACATTTTTTTTTCGCAAGGCTGATCAGATCCAACAAGCGGTCCTGGGATTTTGGTGGAAGACTCATTCGAAAAGAAGTTGAAAGTTCTGGTAACTTTTGCGTGTAACAAGAATCCGCACCACAGTAAAGTGGCATTTCCAGACATTCTGTGGAGTGAAACAACAATTTTTGTCGTTTTACTCCAAAGAGGGTCAAAACACAACCGAGTAACAATTATCAGATAACCAATCGATTCAAGATTATTGAAAAACTATTCATTCAGCCTCCCAGTTTCAGCGGTCGTAATGTCATGCAGTGGTGCATTTCTTCCTAAAACTATATGCAGTCCATACCATATAAACGGTTATTTTACAATATAAACGGTTATTATAATCAATTATTGTAAAGCTTCATTTACCTGATTTTTTTTCAATTGAGGCTTCATAGAATTTCATGACGATGAATAAAAGTTCAAATAGGGATAAAATCCTGTTAATAGACAGTGATAACTTTCACAAACAGGGATAAATTTCTCAAAAATACTAAAATTTCGGTCCCATATGCAGTGACCGTCATCAGTAGTTATCTATAGAATTTCATATTTAACCATTGCTGATTTTATTCAAAGAGGCTATATAGAACCTGGACAAGCGTTTTTAGAATAAATTTTAATTCAAAGTGATATCTTTTAACATTTAAGAGTAGATTCTTCTATTTTAATCAAATAAATAGGCAAGTGTTTAAAGAAACAATTATACGCACAAATATGTTCATACGCACAATCAAAATAATGAGTATCAGTATAAAAAAAAAACTGATGATATTGTCCGCCCTAATTCCAAAATATTTTTAATTTTAACAGACAAGGACGGCAATGTCACGTTAAATGAAGTCCTATCTATATTCTTGCAAGACACTTATAAGTTTAAGTTTCAGAAAAGGAAAGGACTAAAATAGGAGTTCCCCTTACAAAGTTTCATCATTGAAGTCCATTCCAAGCAATAGAATGTTTTCAATCTATTCCATGAATGAACTGCCGTCTTGAAAGTTTGTTAAAACTAAGAGCTTCCCATAGACGGTGATATCTGAATTTAACAAAATTCATCAACAAGTTGTTGCAGTAGTAAAGAGCGTTTTAAAGTTTTATTGCGCGCTTTATAACAGAAAATCCAAAACTTCATAGCAATTTAATTAGCATATCATTATATTTGTAATATCAAAGGGCACATTTGGGTTTAGGTTACTCCAATTTTCGTAGATGTTCAGGACTAGTGTCAGGGAGGGCTCTCTCTCTCTCTCTCTCTCTCTCTCTCTCTCTCTCTCTCTCTCTCTCTCTCTCTCTCTCTCTCTCTCTCTCTCTCTCTCTCTCTCTCTCTCTCTCTCTCTCTACATATATTTTATTTGTAGGATAAATGCTGTCTATACTTAATTCCCATTCACTTACCATGGTGGACGTCAAGATCAATATATAGCACCCTTTCAAATTTCTTTTTCAGCTCCGTGATTCCTAGGACGATATCATTTACATAGCAGAAACCCGATGCCTCGTCTCTTAAAATAAAGAAAATAACAATATATCAGTTAAGAGTTGCCGCAATTTACCAATCTAAATTGCGTATATTTGACTATTCGCCCTGCCACGAATTTTCAGAACAAAATTAATACCTTTAGGAGTTGCTGAAAGCTTTACAAGAAAGATTTTATGTCGACTTAATTACCAACAAAGTTTTTCCTCGAAAGTTAAAGAGGGAAACTAAAACTTAGCATAAACTATCTTATATACTCGTAAGATATCAAACTCAAAGCGAAAAAAACTACTATGGACAACGATATGAACACATATTACTATGAATAAGCATGGTGTTACTATCCCCTGCCACCCCTCCCCCCCAAAGAAAAAAAAAGGGAATATAATTTAGGCTTTACTGACGGCTATATACATTGAAACAAGTGATTTTAGGACAAGCATTAGCCTGTAATTTACAACAATAAAAAATAGTTATTCCACACGATTCATGTTTTCAGGTCGATCCATTCATCGAGCCTGATTAATGGTATTACTTTTGAACTTAGTGAGTGATTAAATAAATAAATAAAAAAAACAGTTTTTTTTTAACTGAAAGTAAGGAGCGACGTTAAAACTTAAAACGAAAAGGAATTATTCCGTATGTGAAAGGGGCTGCCCCCTCCTCAATGCCTCACTCTTTACGCTAAAGTTTTTTATTGTTAAAAAAAATGAAGTTGTGAAAAAGTCAAACTTTAGCGTAAATAGCGAGGCGTTGAGGAGGGGACAGCTCCTTTCATGTACGGAATAATTTGTGTTCGTTTTAAGTTTTGACGTCACTCCTTACTTTCAGTTAAAAAAACTTGTTTTTTTGTTTAATTTTTGAACTTTTTGAATTAATGCAGGTTTTGATTTTGGTTCACCGTACATGAATAATTAAAATAAAATTTGCATATTAATTTTACTTATATTTGGTTAAATGGCTCTCTCGAAACTTGTTTAATTTTATTTACGAACGTTTTCATTAGTAATAGACATACGTAACTTACGAATTAATTTACGTAACGAACTTCTACATTCATATATTTCTAATACGTATATTAGGGGGTTCGCCCCCTAGTCATTACCTCGTTCTTTACGCTAAGGTTCGAATGTTGTTCCAATCCTTTAAAAATGACCCCTTAATCACAAAGGTCGTTAATTAGAATAAATAGTTCTTATGATAGCACAAAAAAATCTTTGGCTTAAAGAGCGAGGTATTGACTAGGGGGTGGACCCGATCATATAGGTAATATTTTCTGTTCGTTTTAAGTTTTGATGTTGCTCCTTACTTTCAGTTGAAAAACTTTTTTTTATTTAATTTCTGATCTTTTTTTAAATAATGCTGGGAAATCCGGCGCCCCCTTCATAGCAATTTCTCTTCGCCCATGAAAACTTACCCATTGAAATATTGTCCCAAATAACCACCGACCCCTCCCCCACTACCAGAAAAAATCCCCCCTGAAAACATTTGTATACTTCCCAATAACCAATACTGTATGTAAGAATTGGTTAAAGTTCATAACTTGCAGCCCTCCCCCCGGGGACTTCGGGGGATTAAGTCACCCTAAAAGACATAGTTATCATATTTTCGACCATGATGAACAAAATGGCTGTCTCAAAATTTTGATCGGGTGACTGTGGGGAAAAATGAGCGTGGAAGGGGGCCTAGTTGCCCTCCATTTTTTTGGTCTCTTAAAAAGGGCACTAGAACTTTTAATTTCCGTTCCAATGAAACCTCCAACGATATTATAGGACCACTGGGTCGATAAAATTACCCCTGGTGAAAAAAAGCAAATAAACACGCGTCCGTGATCTTTCTTCTGGCAAAAAATGCAAAATTCCACATTTTTGTAGATAGAAGCTTGAAACCTCTAGGTACTTGGTTATCCCTCCATTTTCGACCGCGGCTCAATTTCCAGTAGGTACTTCGTTATTCCTCCATTTCTGACCCCTCTCCCATCAGTTTTTGTGCAAAAAGACAGGGATACTTTATCTTGTTTGAAGCAAAATCACTCAACGATTTTTAAGTTGTGATTTTGAAGGCATAATGCGGGTCCACGGCCCCTCAAAAGTTCCCTCTTCTTCATCAGTTTTCTAGAAAAATAGTAAGCATGTTGTCTTGTTTGAACTGGAGTCATGTCCGATTAGAGAACCAAAATGGGCCAAAGACTGCTACAATACCCCTCGCCAGCTTTTAGCACAAACGTATGTGCATTGTCAGTTTAATATACATATACTGATATTTAGTAACCAAAATGTTAATATTATTTGATTTATTAAAGTTATGAAAGTAAAAACATTTATATTTTTTTCAGTAAAGTGCAAATTATGTTCTGGCCTTGGGAAGGCATAGGAGTTTTTAGCCCAACTTAAGTTAATTTCTGCTCGTTTTAGTTTGATTTGATTATTTATTGTAATTTTTGTTCGTTTTGGGTTTCATTTTGTTTATCGATACTGATTTGTGGTAGTTTCACGCTTGGTAGATTATTTGATTTTATTTTTGCTCATTTTTTGTTTAATGAAGTTCTTTACTTTTCTTTGAAAAACTTATTTTATGGAAAGTTTTTTAATTAGTCGAAAAAAAAAGATAAGCCGTGCGATGATCAGCATGATCCAGAGGAGTACTTTTTACAATCACTGTTACCTCATCTAAATAAAGTACCAGGTGACTCAAAGTTAGAGTGGCAGATCGATATCATGAAGGCAATTAAAAAATTAATCATCCAGTGTGTTTTTGGTCTTATAGACGAACTTAATAAAGATTTTTCTTTTTTCTCTCCAAGGTAAGCATTAAATTTAAAGAAAAAAATGGCTAGTAGGTCTAAAAAATATTCCAGTAATATAAATAATTAACAATAATAACACTAACACCAGAGTAATAACATGATATGAGAAAATAGTTCTGACATTTGTATGGCTTTGTTTTGAAATGCAGTAACTGGTTTTAGATTTTCTTTGGAAAAAAATTCTAATAGCTATAATTAGGTATCTTAATTCTATGGGAGATGGTGAAAAACAAGGTAAAGAGACGCTTTTTAAAATAAAAGTAAATAAAAATATGTAAAAAGACATGCCTGCCATGAAAGTGTAACTAAAAAGAAAACAGTAAAAATTCAGAAACTGCCACGCAGTACCATTTCCCTTTGCCAGTGTACAATTTCAGAAGATTACCGTTGGATTGGGATAACCACAGGGATGACTAAAGAGCGAACCACGGCCCATAGAGCCCATAGTAACCAAAAGTTAAAAACGCGTTTAGAACAAAAACTACCCGGTGGAAAAAATTGCCACCTGACACTGATTCAGGAATAATTACTATTATTTGATTCGTCTTAAAAGTAGAAGTTAATTGCGAAAAGGAATTTATGGTTATTTCAAAAAAGTATGAAACCCTAGAGAATGGTGCCGGATCAAAATTAAAAATGTACCATTGGAATCAGTACGGTCAAAAACCTCGAATAAGGAAATTACAGCCACCCTTCTTGAACAACAAGGAAAATTACTTTTTTGCATGGGTAGCACTGAAAATTAACGTTGCAGTGTGGAGGGAAGATTTTCGATGTGAAGGAACATAAACGCAAGACCCGTAACATGAAACGTAACAACCTTAGGACTGAACGTAAAGTAAGTGTTACGTTCTCAATGTGAACTGAACTTCATTGTCAATTGCAATTTGTATCCCTTTGAGGCTTCATTTCTTCATTCATAATAACTGTTTTACCAGGCAACACTACCGCTTTTGCAGTCGTTATACTTTTTAGTATCTTTTCGTGAGCAGTGGTCTTTGGCTTGGTAACAGTAAGGGATGGAAATTTTAAACTTTATTCTGGCATGGGGACCATTAAATGAAAAAGGAAAGTTTTCTCATAGCTCACGTAACTTCCAGTAATTTTCCAAAAACAAAGTAAAGTTACTTATTTTCAAATCTATCAAATAATTTAAGTGAGAAGCAAAACAAAACTGTCTCAGCTCCGAAAGAAAACTTCTTACCCTAAGAATTATTTATGTCTTTTATATTTTCAGGGAATAATCCTGGAAATTGGGTTTCTATGTGGCAGCTTATGTGGCAGCTAATTGATGATAAGACATTTAACAAACATTGATCTTACCCACAATTACATCGAAAAGAAGTAAAAGGTTTCATGTTGGAAGCAAATGCTCAAAGAACTTGGTATTTTTTTTCTCTGAAATTTTGCATTTTTTACAAACCTGCCAAAATCAAACTCAACTGTGATAGAAATTGAAAGCCATTGCAGAAAATACAGGCTACATGTTGTGTTCGACTGTGACACACTATATAGATTTTTATTATTATAAGTTTCTGTGTTTGATTGTTTCTACGTTACAATATTAGCTTTAAATCTGTAATCAGCAGGCTCAAATATACTTTAATACTCACTATTTTGAAGAATCGGAAGCGATCTGTCAATACTTGGTTTTTATTTTACGACACTCACACATATTGAAATTAAAGCCCCGCACTCTAGTGCCTTCAGAACCCTTATATTCTCAAGTTTGGTCAAAATCAAAGACCATCTGCGAAATATAGATTTACTGTGTTTTGATTTTAGACTTATTTCGACATTCCCTTGCAATAAATAAGCTTAAGACATAAATTTTGGCAGATATGAATACAGTTGTGGAATACGTAGGCAGCATACTTTATTTTTCTTTAGTATGCTCATATTGCAAATTGAATCCGGTATCATGGTTGCAGCAATAGCTGCAACTTAGAACAGTGCAAACCACAGCCCATAGTAACCAAACGTTTAAAAATACGTTTTTTTTAAACTGTCCGGCAAGAAAAAATCTCTATTTTTGTAGCTGATTCAGGAACGGTAAAAGTTATTTTGATTAATCTCAATAGTAAAATACTATTTCAAAAACAAGTTTACAGGAATTTAGGAAAGGGTCTGAAACCCTTCGAAAATTTGCGAGGTCCAAACGAAAAGTACACCACTGGAATGGTCAAGGTCGAAAAACCTATACAGGAAAATTACAGCCCCCTCCCTCACCTTAAACAAGAGAGAAAATTACTTTTTTGCATGCCATTTCAGCTTTTTCAGCTTTTCATTTTCAGCTTTTCTTTTCAATTACCGTTTCAGCTTTTTCTTCTTGCCTTTTTTTTCTACACCACAAGCAGGGCACTCGAACATCATGGAGAGCTATTTGAGAGCCCATTTGAAAATTGTAAAAAACGCCATCAGAAATGACCATCTTTAGTAGAAATCAATCTGGAAGTGTCAAACATCAACTCGTCGTCTTTTCGTTTACGATGATCTCTGATCCCTAAATGATCTCTGAATGGCTACAAGTTGCAAAACGTGCAAACTGTATGCAGTAATGAAATTGAGGGAGAGATTATCAGACCCGAAGACCCTGCTTTAGGACCTTTGATTAAACGAACGGAAGATTCATTCTTTGATTTGAACCCATGTCAAAAACCGTGAGAGAAATTTCTTCTGGTCGTGTTTTGGCATAGGACAGACATCTGATCATTTGAAATCATTCGTAGCATGATCCTTGAACAATTGCACTCCAAAAAGATATTACGTTTCTACAGTTTATGATATAGTTTATGATATAATATTATATACGAAGATGCAGTTTTTTTGTCAAAAATGGATTTTATTTTAAATATTACGTTTTGATAATTACAAAAGGCTTTCAGCCCTTGTAACTAAAATCAGCCCTTAAACAGTTCTATGTGGTGTTCCAGTGCACCACTAGCAGTAGAGAAAAAAAGGAAAAAGAAAGAGAACACACCACTACTAGCCATTCAAAAAAGTGATTTTCCTAGTTTTTCAAGCCTGGGTGCAGTACGTCTCCTGTATAGAGTTGTCGGCCATGGCAATTCAAATGGTGTACTTTTTGTTTTGATCCGACGCCGTTTATAAGGGTTTCAGGCTATTTTTGAAATTCACATACTTCTTTTTGGAATAACATTTACTATTAAGAATATTCGAGATAATAGTTACGATTCCTGAATCAGCTACAAATGGCAATTTTTTGTCAAAAGGCTTTCAGCCCTTGTAATTAAAATCAGCCCATAAAAAGTTCTCTGTGGTGTTCCAGTGCACCAGTAGCAGAGGAGTAAAAAGAAAAAAAGAGAACACATCAGTGCTAGCCATTCAAAAAAGTGATTTTCCCAGTTTTTCAAGCCTGGGTGCAGCAAGTCTCCTGTATAGAGTTATCGGCCATGGCAATTCAAATGGTGTGCTTTTTGTTTCGATCCGAAGCCATTTATAGGGGTTTCAGGCTATTTTTGAAATTCACATACTTCTTTTCGGAATAACATTTTACTATTAAGAATATTCGAGATAATAGTTACGATTCCTGAATCAGCTACAAATGGCAATTTTTTGTCACTAGGCAGTTATTTTAGACGCAATTGTTAATTTTTGGTTACTATGGGCTACAGCTTGACTACAGCTTGGGCTACAGCCTTCACTAGGTTACAGCTTGCGCTGCAACCATCATAAGATGGATGATCGATGATCTACCATAGATGATCGACAAGCATGCAACAGTTATGTCTCTATGAGGCATTTGTTTTGAGATGGACTATTTAAATAATTTGTGGCCCTCGCTCCTGGGTCTTTTGACCCTATATTATCCTTTAAATTGCAGGTTCCAGGCAATGGGATTATGTAAACAAAATCTTTCTAAAGTTCTCATCCTAACAAAGTTTGCCATATCCATATTTTTATTAAAACGTATTTATAAAGCTTCTGTTTTAAACGGGAGGTTTTCACAGCTTCGGACCCTTCTCACTGAGGCAACAAAGCTCAAATAACCCCATAGATACATTTCTTGAATTTTTTCGACCGTTCTCGTTAAAAAGACTATCAGGGAATTTTTATTCGACGTCATCTGGCTCTGAGAATGGCAGCGTGATGCCACTGGAAGAGCGGTGCTGAAAGGGTGGATGGTGGTTATTCCTTAAAGAGCAAAAGAACTTCCCATCTGTAAAAGACTTTTTCTAAGTTTTCAACGATCATCGATCCTATTTGACGAAGTCGAGAGAAAAATAGATGAGAGACAGATCGCCCTTTATTAAGTCAACGCTTTTGTGGTAACTAAAATGGAGAATCTTCACAATAGTAAAGAATAAAATCCGAAAACTAAGAAAATATAGAATCATTCACCAATCTCTCTTTCCTTTTTTTGGTCGTCAAATAGGGGTCAGATTTGCGCCGAGAAGTTTTTTCTTCGATTGTCTTGAAACTTAATTATCTTTAACTTATATGTGTAGGTCTTTAAGATTCCAGCGAAAAACAAAAACAAATAATAAAAGAAACATTTGTCAACCAGAAAATAATTCCCCAAAAATAGCTAATATTTCTTTTTCTCAACGGCGTGAAAATTACAGCCGAAAGTCACAGTGACAAAGGGACACTTGATTTGCAAAACCAAATTAGTTTGTGGGCAAAAACCCGTCAAGATTGGGCCACTTTTTTTTCTATGATCAGCTTGAAACTTACATTCTTTAGTCCTTGGGTCAAAAGGACCGATAGCCCAGCTTATATTTGAGGTAGTTTATGTCCATTCTAAGTTTGATTTGACTGTTTATTTTAATTTTTAATGGTTATGTTTCATTTGTTAATCAATAGTAAATTTTGTTCCTTATGAATTTGACTTGTTCTATGACTTTATTTTTGCTTGTTTTACATTTCATTTGTACATTCACAGTAATTTCTTTTCACATCAAGTTTGACTTATTATATGACCGTATTTCTGCTCGTTTTAGGTATTAATATCGCTTTTTATTTTTCTTTGAAAAACTTTTGCCTTAAAAAATGTTTGTTTTTAATGGGCACAAAAGAAAAAGCAACTCGGTGAAACAATCGAAAAAAAATCTAAAAGGTAGCGCCCATAACTCTCTGTAAACATCGTAGACCTGCAATTAAAATGTTTGAGAGAGTAGCTAAAAAATGATTTCAGTACAAGTACTTGTTATATATCCCGACCAGACTCAAGAAGTAAGGTTAGGTTAATCATAATGAAATATGCTAAAATATAATGGAAATATAATACTTGAGTAACAAAATTATGGAAACAACAACAGCGAATCATAAAAAGCAGGCCGCCGGGAGCACATTATATTAAATACCTAACGTAACCTAGCCTAACCTAACGTAACCTAACCCAAATACCAACTCTATATATTAGATATTTAATTATAATACACAGTTTATCTAACTGAGCCTAAGCTAATTATCTCCGAATGTAAAGAGAGAAACCGGTTTTTAACATATCAAACAGATCAAACTTCTTGAGTCTGGTTGCGACAATTAACAAGTACTTAAGTATGCATTGCAGAAAAACCATCAATATAACAAGGCCTTTCAGAAAATTATCATTTCCGACCAGCTACTAAAGAATAATATACCTGAAGCCAACTCAGCAAAACTTAAGTGGGTCAATTAAAAGGAAATTTCCTTGCATTGCAAAAAAGTAGTGATATACTTTTGATTAACGGTTTTGAGTAAACACTGTAACAGCGAAGGAACTAAAAGAATTTTTTTTCAAATCCTTTAAAGGTTCGGGAAAAAATATAAACACCACTATTTGCCCGTGTAGTTTTTGTATCCTTTTTTAATTAAAACTTCGATCCAGCAATAATTCTGTAAAACTACTAGGATTTTAGGAATGCAACAATTTTGGTTGCTAGAATCTTCGGCTATTCTTCATTGCCCCAAGATGTCCTGTTTTTCTTCTGCGTTTTTTTACGACTGATATTGAACAATCTAGGTAATATACCTTATTTCACAAAGATTACTTTTCCCCTTCCATCTCCATCAATAAAAATTCACTGTAGCTCATAATTCTAGACATTCATTCATACATTGGATTCTAAGATCCAAAAGTTTTTCTGGAAAAGAGGGGAGTATTTAATAGGATTATTTCTCTGTTTAAACTGCATGGAAAGATCTATCTCATCAAAGAATGAAAATTTATTTAAAGCTCAAATTTATCAAGGAATTTGGGTTACAAGATATGTTAAATGCTAACTTACAGAAGGTTAAATTTCCTTTCTGACCGATACTCTTTTCAAATTGGTTATATTTTAGCTTTTCGTTCTTTATCTCTTGGGATGGAAGGAAAAACTCTATTTCAAATACCAAGGTGGCATTCAACTACCTAAAACATTCCCTAAGTCAAGGTTGGGGAAACATTTCCCAACTATAGCCTATCTTGTAATGTTTGTTCATTCAATATTTATTCAATAATTACTTAACCAGAAAGAATGGAGAGGCAGGGAGAAAGGGAATTATCTACCAGACTGGGACTTCAACTTCGAGTAAATGACCATTTTTGTACGATATTTAACTTCCATGACTAACTTATATTCCCAGTGATTCCAAACAAAAACAGGAGGTGAATTGTCAAATTGAAGGTTACAAACACCGATGATACAAAATCATAACAAAAGAGGCCGACATATGTACAATCTTTACTGTATTGTCATAGTTATTGTTATTATTATTATTTTACCAAGCCCTTGCAGGCCCCCAAAATAACCGTTTTAGATAACATCAGTCTAGATTTGCTAAATATATTCCTGGGGGAAAACATGACATTCCAATATCCTGTTTCTAAGATAATAAATAAGGATACCTCTTCTTAGTTTGCCACCATTAAGGGATGGCCTTTAACAACATGTCCCCTGGGGCTTATGCGAGAAGAGTGTTGCTCTATAAGTGTCAAAATTAACTTGTATTCCTTACAAGCCTCAATACATTTTTGTTGGTCCCAAAAGCAAGACTTTTGAGGAGCCACATTTTTTTTTCTAGAATAATTTCCCTACTCTTGGACAGAGTTGGCTAATTAGAGTCGACAATTTTCCTCTGATTATGGAAGCTAAAACTCGACAAAATAAAGCGTAGTATAATTTACCATAGACTACCAATCTCTTAGACATGGGCATCATGAGAACCTTATTTTATGTTGTAACCATCAATTTATCTCGCTATCAATGTGGACTAGACTTTTGGTCCAGAAACCCATATATCCTCACGTCTTTTCTGTTCCCTAGATATCTAGTTTTGGATAAGACCAGAATTATACTATACGTTAGGGCTTATTGATGACCCGATGTATCTGATTAATTGAGCATACGAATAGTTTTTTAGTATAAAATCACCAGTAAAATCAATCGTAATAACGTGACAGATTGCAATAACCAGGAGCAAATGAACACATTATTCATATTCGTACATACATGTATGTATACACATAAATTGTGTATACACCATTATACATATTTCAGTGCTCGAGAATCTAATCCTCTTGGCGTTACTAATAGAACCTAGAGTAACTCATAATTAAGAAAATTCTAATGGCAATGAAGTTCTCATGAATATACACACGGTCTGTTTCGATGATTATTTACAATATTGTAAACTAATGGTGCTGCTAGGGGGAGGAGCGGGCATGTTCCTCGCAACATTCCCCCTCAGTATTTTGAAAAAACCTTTTTGAGGGGTAATTTCATTAAAAATGCCTTTTTTTACTATTTTCATTGCAGAAATTGAAACAAAAAGATAAATTTGCTCCCCTAGATTCGAAAAATGCACTTACCCCACCACCCCTCCACAATGTTCATGAATTGACACCCCTGCTGTAGATTTTCATTTCATTTGCTGTTTCTGTGTTTTTTAATTCATTCTTCTTTAATTGAAATATAACTGATATATTATTGGTGATAAAGAACACATACGCTGCATTTTTTTTCTTTTTTTCTAAATTCTCAAAACAAAAAACGATGGCTAGAAATTTATCAAATCCTGGCGATTGTTAACACTACCATTACTCCCTGAGTCAGGGATGTAGCTAACCAAGACACCTTGTTTAATATGAATAAGGACACATTTCCCTATTTTGTATTCGGACGTTTGAAAATCAGAAACTGAAGTGGATCAGGACCGTTGGTGCAGTTTATTCTACTTGACTCCAATGAATTTCCAGGCTATGCTGGTTATATAGTCATCTAAAGAATACCAAATTTGGAGACAAAACAGCAAGACGGAGTGCGCTCCTCTTAGGGATCGCAACTAATCTCAAAGGGCGACGGTGTAGACGAACAAGCCTAACAAAAGAAACTGAACTATATCTGAAATTTACCTTTGAGCATGGTGCCACCCTCCACACCAGTTTATGACTGTATCACATGTCTGACTAGTTAGCAGTTTTGCAGCAGAAATTGTTCCACCAGCAATAATTTTTACAAAACTTTGTAAATCTTTAATCTTGGGACAGTCAAACCCTGAAAAAAAAAAAATTAAAGAAGCCAGAAGCAAGAGGAGAAAAATCAAAAGTTTTAAAGAATAAAAAGAAATCAGACACTCAGACCTTTTTTACAGTTTTTCTGGAGTTGATGTCTCTGGATTGAGGTTGGATGCTTCTTTGAGCATGAGTAAAATATATTTTTCGAATACAAGAGGGAGGGACAAATTTGTCGTTCTTTAAAATCTCAATTAGGACTCAAAAGGGCTTTTTTCGATGAAAATGGTCCCCAAAAAAGTAAGTTTTCAAAATCTAGAGGGGGGTAATCTAGGGAGACAGATGCCGCTAACTCGTTATAAATTACCATTATTGTTTTTCTAAGTTTTATTACTGTTTCGAGCAACTTGAATTCTATGCAATCTGGACAATCCAACAGTGATTTCATACAGGTAATCACAATTCTTCCAAGACAAATGATTTTTCTATATTTTATTTTATTTATGTTTGAAGAATTTTCAGCACTATTGAAGAAATAATTCTCAAATTCAAATGCCATGAAATAATCACAATGAAACAATCTAAAGTATGAACATTTTATCCTTTTATGAAAAGCTTAGTAGTCTTCATAACACAATTACAAAATGAAGTACTTAATGAAAAGGCAGCTAAAGCCGTGGAAAATAAGGCTGTCCAAATTTGACTTTTATTTTTTTTAATTTTCCTAGGGGAAAAGAGTTTTGGTACTTGTGAGCACGAGACAAGACGAAGACAAGTGACAGAATATATGGGAAATACATAATTTGGGCTAAATATTTGCACATAAGGGAAGGGGGTGGTGGTAAAGTATTTGGACAGATTTGGACAGTTTGAAGTCAGAAAACAATTGTTTCTAGGTATGGTCACTAAAAAATTACATAAGAATAGCGAGGTATCTGAAAAAAAAAAAAAAAAAAAAAATACCAGTAAAAAGTAAATGTAATGTTTCATTTAAGTGTTTTTCCAAGTGTTAAGTTTTTTTTTTCAATTACCGTTTTTACAATTATTAAGTACTATTATTAGGTTAATGTGGTGTTTCATTTAAGTGTTCTATGATGATCGCTGATCAAAGTTTATGTTATTTGTGCCTTTCAATTGTGTTATTTTACTTTGTTCATGGCCGTATATTTGGCTTTAAAATACGCTTCTCTATCTATCTATTTAATATGCAGAATAATTGTACCAAACACATTTTGTACGCAGACCCGCTACACTTTAGCCCCCCCCCTAATATGCAAATCTATAGCCCAAATTTATTTCTAAAGTAACGAAGAAACTAACGAAAAAACAGGTGTTCTCGAATTTTACAAAGCGTAAACTTGAGTGAGTGGTGCATAATACACAAGTACCAAAACTCTTTTCCCCTACGGAAATAAAAAGAATAAAACTCAAATAAAATTCTCAAATTTGGAAAGCCTTAATTTCCAAAGATAACAAGATAGAGATAACAAGTCTCTTTAGATTCTAGAAGACTTTAAAGTACAAAATCAAATTTGAGTAGACAGAAGGCTTTATGACAAAGTAAATAAGAGCAAACAAATCATCTTGTTTCGTTTTCTTATGATAGAAAAAAAATATGTATATACGAATATAGCAGCGGCATAACTAGCATGAGTAGTAAGGCCATAGGGAATATAAAATCCACATTGAATTACACATGAATATGCGTGTAGTTTAACCTGTGTATTAGCTTACCACGGGTCAGTTACATATTACTACGAACGATACATGCCTTACCAGACGGGTTTCTAAGGTAACACCCATTTTTTTGGGGTCAATTGGTGAGAGAGAGCGGCGGTTAGTATATATACTGTAACTTGATTAGTAGGTTTTTTTTTAAAAACTTGGCAAAGTATAATGTACTCAACCATGTTTTGAGAGTTTGATTACAGGCCTTACCAGACGGGTTTATAAGGTGACACTCATTTTTTTTGGGGTCAATCAGAGAGAGAGCGGCGGTTACTGTATATATAGCAACTTGATTGGTAGTTTTTTTTTTTTAACTTGGTAACGTATAATGTACTCAAGCAAAAACCCTATAAAATGTTCATACACTACATTCCAATTTTCATTATGTTTTAACACACTGATTATATTATAATACATATTGTTAACTTTTAAAAAAATGGAGTCATAAATTTTAACTGTTAGTACAATTTCAGTATTTATTTCCCAAAAAAAAAAAATAAAAAAAAAACGTTTTAATATTAAATTAAAATTTAAGGGGCGCTTAGCCCCCTGACAAAGAACCACAAACACGCGCGAGTATAGTAAAAACACGTACCTAAGGGGTAAAATATAAATTAAACATACACACAACAGGTGAACTTGACCGAGCCCTCCATTTTGAAACATATTAGAGTCATAAAGTAATATAAAAACAACCTTAAAAGGAACTACCTTCAAGTCATTGTAAACCTAAACCAAATAAATAAGAGGGCAAAAGCTCCCCAGACTTTAAGACAGAGCAGTAACAATTAACACCAAATAACAAAAGGAAATATCATTGAATAATTAATAATGTTATAAAGACATGCAGACAGAAGCGCCACACATTCTTATTCACAAAATAATTAACGCATAGAAAAAAAAATAAAACCCACGGCTTAAAATACATTGAAATTTGGGTTATCTAAGCCACATTTTTTGGCCCGTTAACTCAACCTTGAAAAAAAAAAAAAAAAAAAAAAAACGTTTTACTAGTAAATTAAAATTTCATGGGGACTTAGCCCTCTTGTATGCGCGATTCAAGAGTTTCCTTTTATGGCCAAATTAAACGAGACGTATTTGATGAGGGTAAAAAGGGTTTAACAGATGATTAAGTGGCTTTTATAAAAATTTAAGACAGGGAAGGGGTCAATGTATCAATTCTAGCATGTTCATTGTAAGGTGAAAAAACAAAGTATTTCTTCATTAAGGAATCTGTGTATTAAGGTGTAGCTTTCAGAGAGTGCTTAAAAGGGACTGTTGAGTTGCACGAGGGTTCAGTTAAAGGAGCTATAGTTACATGGGGTCGGGGGCAATTTATCTTTAAAAGAGGGCTTATTATTACATTATAAAATATTTCTTCTTTTTTAAGGTGGAGGAAGATTCTTGCAATTACCCCCCTCCGGAAAAGAAACCAAGATGGAACGAAGCCACATTGATGCAACCTGCAAGGCCCACCATCATCAAATATGCTGGTTCAATTATACATGGTCTGGACCAGCCAATGACCACGCAACTTTTAATGCCAGGACCTCTAACGCCAGTGTTAGCTCTGCGCAAACCTCTACGCAACCTGGGAGGAAATTGAAAAGAGAGTGGGCGGCTTCTCATAATGCCTCAGCCCAGTCAACTCAGGATCGTGAGGTTGACCCCCTTCATGCTTTGCTAGGGACTTCAGGTGTAGAAGCC